>NW_027325436.1:0-228637 GCF_036924035.1 Leuresthes tenuis | reverse complement strand
ATTTCTTTTGCACAGACAGAAAGGGCTTCATCCGCAAAGGTAAAGCCTGCCAAAAATAGAAACAACTCATTAGTGCTGCTCAACGTTGTACTTTGCAGTAAAAGAAAGAGCAAATCTAAAGATTCAGGAATCCGAGAATAAGCTTACTTCCATGAGTTCTTCACGATTTCGGATTTTGCTATAAAATGAATTCCTTCACTCAAACTAAATTAAAACTGCTAAACCGCTAATCTGTTACATGCAAGGCAGATGTCAAATTCACCGAAATAGGATCTAAGGGTATTTGGCCAATCGAGCTGTAGCAGCTTCGGTAAAAGAGTATAAGTTGAAGAGTTTGTGAATAAAGGTGTGCACACACATAGTGAGTTGTAGGAAAATAGGCAGGGAGCAATGCCGGCTGGGGTATAGGTTCTTGTATGTTGTCTGACTGTTTGATTTGAATGTGTTGTGTAAGTGTCCTGTTGAATGTTACATGTTTGGGCTTTGACACGCTTCACTGTGGTTGTTAACTGTGTGGTGTGTCCTGAAATGTTATATGTTTGGGCTGTGTGACATGCTTAATGCTTTTCAGTAGCAACCCACTTATTCATATATAGCAACTGACAACATAAGAAGTCCGGACATACTTTGATAGTAGTTGTAGAAGTATCCTTATTGATAATAGATAAACTAATTCATAGTGATAGAACAGTAGATGAACAGGTGCCTGCACATGTCTCATGAAAATAAAATGGGTGTATGATTGCTGACGGCAGAGCAATACTGCCAAACTTATGAGTTCTTGTGGCAAACTTGATTCAGTGTCTTGACGTGTATACGCTGTTTCGCTGACTTGTCACAAGAAACAAAGTGTGTTTGATAAGATCCGACCATTTTATTACGGGAGGATCAGTATATATGGATTCTGATGTGACTGATAAACTCATTCGTATCTTAAGCATAATCTAATACGTGAGACAACGCCCTGGCACACAATCAAAAAAAAAAAAAGAGAGAGCGGTTTTGTGTCCCCACAGTCCATAATGTAGAAAAGAGAGAAAAAAGCCTTTCTGATTTGTTGTGTGTGCTCACAGTGCAGAGTGTAGAGAAAAGAGAGAAAAGAAAGCCGTTTTGGTGTCACGGGTGTTGTGACTTACACACACACATTTCTGAATTGAGAAAGGAAATTATTTTAGAGGAAGCACTAGAGTTTAGATCCCACATTTGTTGATAGGCATTCATTTAATTTTTCTTTTAATCAGTTTTAAAGTGAATACTAACTGAGAAATGAAAAAGGTGAAGAGTTTAGAAGCTTGGTTCAAGAGCAAAACTTGGTTTATGATCAGCTGAGTCTCTAAACAGAACAGCAAAGGGCTTCATCGAACATTTAAAAAAGATTCAGATTGTTAGAATATCCAGAATTTATAGGAATGGTGGTGATTACTCTTATTTTCTACAATGGAAATAACTGCACCATGTCTGTTTTATGAATTTAAGGGGCTAAAAAGTTTTGTTCTCGTTTTTCTATGATTAACCGAATGTATGTGAGAGTCCAAACAGACAGAAGGGTTACGGCCGAGCGCTGGACCTTCCAAAAAAGATGAGACAGGCTGGACCCGTGCCATACTAGTTAAGGCCTGCCTGTGGATTACAGGTTCTTTAAACTCTCACACACACAAACTCACACACGTTCGCACACATACACCCATACACACACACATTCTTGAACTTGCTGCAAGATTAAATCTTTGCATTAACTGACTCCAGCAACTCTGAGTCTCATTGAGAGACTTTTCTCAACAATTGGGTCCTCAAACCAGATCTCAACGTTTTTTCCGCTGTCCAGGGTCGGAGCTGAAACCGTGCACGGGGGAGTCCAGTACTCCTAATGAAAGACCCCCTGCTGAATTGCGGTAATTAGGGGCCAGTGTCCACTGAAAGGGGAAAAAGGGACGAGATCGTACTTTTGAATCAATGGCCAGAAGCCATTGGCAGTGCAGGCATCAACAATAATGGTGTTATTTCACCCATTAACACTTAAGGTACCTCATGCAGTGGCTGTGATATGGTTACTTAACAAAATATCTTTACCAGACATCTCTCCTACATAACAGTTCTTCTTTCACAGCCACACCTTGTTGTCGAGAGATGTGCTACACTTAATCCATCCACACTGCTACCTACCCCACAGATGGAAAGCCTCATGATTGCATGTCAGAAATAACCATCAGTGTTTTACCCAGGCCAGACTTAACTGATATACATTATGAAAATGCAGAAATAACTATATTTATTCAACAGATCAAAGAAAAAAACCCTGATGGCACAAATGCTACAGGATTTGCAGTAGTAACAGAAACTGAAGTTTTCTTAAAACAACCACTACCAAAAAATTACTCTGTTCAAGCAGTCGAATTGGTAGCTTTAACTGAAGCTTGTAAATTAAATAACAAAAAGGTTGTTAACGTTTACACTGACAGTCAGTATGCCTTCTCAACTGTACATGTGTTAACACAGCATTGGAAAAACAGGTATGTTGACATCCACAGCTAAATGTATAAACTACAAATATTTTAGCATTATTAGATGTTATTCAATTGCCATCTACAATAGACTCGTATGAATGACCGGAAGGAAAACCATACTGCCAAAGAATTTGTTTAAATATGCTGCAGTATTGAGCCACGGACCATGTCATGTCTCAACAGGAGGGATGGAAGCAATAATGAACCAGGTTTTTACAGCATATGGTTTTACTAATTATTAAAAACATTTTTTTAGAATAAATAAATGAATAAAGTTTTGTCTAGCAGGTCAAATATGTGCAAAATACATTCCACAGGGCAATCTAAGACCAAAACGAAGATAATTCCCTAAGCCAGTGTATCTTTTTCAACATATTTGTTTGGATTTCATTATTTCATTATTTTGGAGATTTTATTGAACTAAATTAATGTTAAGGGAAACGATTCTGCTCAGTGACAACAGAGGTTTTTACCAAATGGTCTGAAATATTTCCATGTGCACAAGCAGATGCACTCTCAGTAGCAAAATCACGCGTAAAATAACTCATTTCTAGATTTGAAATTCCTGAAAAGATCTTCAGTGATAATTTGACACACTTTGTAAACAATGTCATCTCACTGATGGCAAAGAACTTAAAATAGACCTTAGAAACCACTGTGATATAGAAGGTTTCGCTAACACATTGGAATTGTTTTACTATTTACATATGCATGTGCAGTGAAGAATTGCTTGCTGCTGATAAATGCAAAGAAGAACAGCTTACACATAAATGCTCACATATAGGCTGCTGAATGCAATGAAGACCTGCTTATCCAGTAAAGTTCAATGTCAATGTGTAATATCCAATTAGGATTTGCAAAACAGTGAAGTTAAACAATGAATGGGTCCATAGTCGGTATGAGAAGACTACAGGAATATTTACCTGGGTGTACGTTCAAACAGAGATGAGAAAATTGCGATAAATTATTGTTTGTTTGTTTGTTAGTATGTATATGAATGTTATGTGTATAAACTGTGTTGAGTTGTAGTTACTCAGTAGTGTCTCAGTGAAACAACCGACGGGGGAAGCCTTGCGGTGACAACAAAAGCAGTGTTTTACTGATCAGTCAAGTTGCTCCAGTGTACTCCATACAAACTGGTTGGCTACTGAAGGGATAGAAAATGGGGAATACTTGTTTTAAAGCAAACAAGGAATTAGATGGGAAAAATACATGTTTTAACGGGACCCAGACAATATTATATAGATGTCGCCACTGAAGTAAAGAACATTTACGTGGGATGGTGTGAGGGTCCTCGTTTGGCTGACGTTCGCCGATATGCTCGCCATGCTCAGAACCAAGTTGAGACGCGTAAGACAACCAAAAGGGACAAGTGTGAAAAGGAGCTGCATGTGGCAACCATGACCATGTATTACGCAGTTGGTGTAAACAGAGGACGAGGCCGAAGTCGAAGACGTGGACGTGTGGGAGAGGAGCCACGCCAGAGCTATGATCCGAATATTTGTTTTTACTGTGGCCAGACTGGACACTGGAAGAAGGACTGTCCACAGCTAAAAAGTGATGAAATTGGGCAAAAGGCTGACTGAGGGTGGGAGGCAGGTTCTGGACGTCACGCGGCAGCGGAGCCTCCACTAATGGGTGATAGCACAAACACACTCACACATTTTTCCTGCTCTGTGTAGTGAAGCAACGCTTGCCGACTGTGATTCACGTAGTAAAGTTTTGCATGCTATTTCCGTCCTAGAGCAAAGATATTTCTCTCAGAATATAGGAACTTATGTTCATCAGTAGTGACGTCAGGGGAGTTTGATTGTCCTCCAAAGTTAAGTGGAAACCACGTTTACTGTATGTCTGCCTCAGGCCAGGTTGTGAAGGAGAAAATGACAATGCCCATTGCGTGTTGTCACTCCCGATGAGCTCTCCTTCAAACACTCATTTTTGTTATCAGAGTTGTGTCCCATTAACCTGATGGGCTGTGATCTCATGTGTAAATTAGGCATTATTTTAACTTCTACACCAGAGGGTGTTAAGGTTATGTTACAGCCTGACAAAGTTTTCACAGCAGTGCAGTTTGATTCATCGGCACTTACATATGCTTATGAGTGGAAACTTCCCAGCTCTCCTTTTTCACAACAACTAGTGGAAGAAGCAAAAGCGTTAGTTTCACCCCTTTCTGATTTCATGCAACCTGCTGATTTGCACTGCACATCACACATTTCTTTGGGGCCTGACAATGACTATGAGAAGAAGTGAAAAAATATGTGCGCCTACTTTATTGGCTGTGTCGCTCACTCCAGAGCACTTCGATTTTTTTAATGTTTGTGGTACTCGCCCTCACATTTCCTTGGCCAAACGTACACACTGGCAGTGACAAGGTGTGGGAGAGTTTGTTGCTACATGTCAGAAAGAAATGGAGTGGACTGTTTCACCTGCTGATCCAAATTTGATGTTTTCTGAACGATTGTCAGCATACAAAAAAATATTTTTGAGTACAATGCATTGTCAAAGAACTGTGGACTTAATTCCTACCACAGAATCACATTTTGAAGCATGTTTTTTATCTGAAACAGATTTGTCTTCGATACCCATGTTGGCTGAAGTGCCCAATGATCTTTGGGCTAAGAGCAAATATGATGTGGGGTTGATAAAAGGCTGTGAACCAGTAATTGTCACCCCTAAATCAGACTTTTGTCGATGTAAAAAACAATACCCTTTTAAGCCTGAAGCAATTAAAGGGATTAAACCTGTTTTTCAATCTTTTCAGAAAACAAGCGTTATTGTTCCTTTTGAAAATTCACCTGTGCTTACTCCATTGTTTCCTGTTAAAAAGATTAAAGATGCTGGCCAGCCAGATGAATGGCGTTTTGTACAGGACCTCCAAGCGGTGAATGCTGCAGTTCAGCCACATGCTCCTACTGTGCCCAACCCACACACTATTTTGTCTCAAATTACATCAGATGCACAGTTTTTCTCAGTGGTTGACTTGTCGCCAGTGCACCCTGATAGCCCATTTTGGTTTGCTTTTTAGTTTGAAGGGAGATCTTGGACTTTTACCCGGTTATGCCAGGGGTACTGTGAAAGTCCCACTATTTACAATGCTGCCCTCAAAGCTAGTCTGGATTAACTTCAATCAACCACAGGCTCTGCTCTTTTGCAGTATGTGGATGACATCCTTTTATGTGGTCCATCTAAACAACAGTGTGAAAAAGACAGTGAATCTGTTGAAACATCTTCCTTCTTATGGCCATAAAGCCAGCCTTTCTAAATTACAGTTTGTACAGGACGAAGTCACCTTTTTGGGTCATGTGATTTCTAAGGATGGGCGCTCACTTTCTCCTAAACGTGTTGCTGCAGTTCAGATCATTCCTAAACCGGTTACTAAAAAACAGCTTATGTCATTCTTAGGTATAACATCTTACTGCAGGAACTTTATTCCTAACTACTCTTTTCTCGAAGCTCTCTTAGGTGCTCTTATCCATGGTAAAGGCAGCTGCAGTTCTGACATGCAGCTCCAGCCTTTAGTCAGCTTAAGCTGGCTCTTCAAACAGCACCAACACTTGGCATTCCAGATCCTCATAAACCTTTCATACAGGCAGTTGATGAGAAGCATGGTTGTATGACATCTGTTCTTATGCAGGAACATGGGGCAGGCAAAGGCCAGTGGCTCATTTCTCAGCAAAACTGGACTCTGTGGCTGCAGGCCTGCCTGGTTGTCTTCGTGCTGTTGCAGCTGCAGAGAAAGCTGTCCTGGCCTCCCAAGATATTGTGGGCTACGCTAATTTGACTGTTTTGGTTCCTCATGCTGTTGCCTTTATTCTTCTCGAGCAGAAAACTTCACATCTTTCAACTGCTCGTTGGCTCAGATACACCTCTGTGATATGCCAAATGTCACTGTTAAACGTTGTACTGTTCTGAATCCTGCTACTTTGCTTCCGACTCCTGAGGATGGGGAGCCTCATGACTGTGAAGCTGTTTTGGAACAAGTTTGTACACCCCGACCTGATCTTTTAGAGACTCCTCTTCCAAACTCTGACATGATTCTTTTTGTAGATGGATCAGCTTTGCGTGATCCAGCCACAGGTACTAACTGTGTTTGGTTTGCAGTATGTTCTTCACATGACACTTTGTTGTCTGGTTCTCTTCCTAAACATTTCTCTGCTCAAACTACTGAGCTTATTGCACTTACTGAAGCTTGTAAGTTGGCAGCTGGTAAGTCTGTCACTATTTACACAGATTCCAGATATGCTTTTGGTGTTGTTCATGACTTTGGTGCGCTGTGGAAACACAGGCATTTCCTTAAATCAGATGGTAAAACTATTCTGAACTCCAAGCAGGTTTCTGATCTTCTTGATGCGATCCTTTTGCCTACAGCAATCTCGGTCTGTAAGTGTGCGGCTCACACTAACTCAGACAATCCTGTTGCTTGTGGCAATGCCAGAGCTGATGCTGCAGCTAAGCAAGCAGCTAAATCTTTTCCTGTTTTCGCTTCCCTCTCTTTGCAGGCAGAAGACTCCCTCACAGATCTCCATGCTTTGCAAACTTTTGCCTCTGCAGATGAAATTTGGTCCTCTGGACGCATTTGGTCCTCTGTGGGTGCAACTTATATGGATGGTGTTTGGATGGGACCTGATGGTAAACCCTGTCTACCTAAACATTTTTTTCCTCATTTTTCAAAATTGACACATGGGTTGGACCATGTGTCAAAAGGGGGAATGCTGAATGCACTCACTGCTCAGTGGTTCACAAAAGGGTTCAGTTCATATGCGCAAAAATACTGTCAGTCATGTATGGTTTGTGCCACACATAATGTAGGAAAGGCATTACACACATCGCAAGTTGCACACCCTCCATTAGAGAAACCTTTTGAACATTTGATGATGGATTTTGTTGAACTCACACCAGCTGAAGGAAAGAAATATGCACTAGTAATAGTGGACGTGTTTAGTAAATGGGTTGAAGTTTTCCCTGCAAAACATGCAAACAGTAATGCAGTGACTAAAGCACTGCTAAACAGAAATCATTCCTAGATGGGGCATTCCAGAGAAGATCAGCAGTGATAATGGCACACATTTTGTAAACACTGCATTGACTGAGGTTGGTAAATTCCTGGGAATAACCTTGCGCACACATTGTGCTTATCATCCACAGAGTGGAGGTGCTGTGGAAAGAGAAAATGGTACATTAAAGTCCAAGTTAGCCAAATGTTGTGAAGAAACAGGTTTGCCATGGACAAAAACATTACCTATTGTGCTTACCTACATGAGAATGAGAATCAGAGCTCAAGTGAATCTCAGCCCATTTGAAATTTTATTTGGCAGACCTCCTAACCTGGGATTGGGACCTGTAACCAGACCCCTCCCTTCCACAACTGTTTGTGATGATGCTATGTTGTCTTACTGTCGAAACCTTTCCACTGTTCTATCTCAAGTTTCACAGACAGTAAAAGCAGCCCTTCCAGCCACAGAAAACACACCACTCCAACCAGATGACAGGTGGTGAAGGAACTTCGCAGGAAACATTGGAAGTCCAAACGTTGGCAAGGCCCGTTCCAGGTGCTACTGGTCACTCATACAGCTGTTAAAGTTGCAGAGAGAGCAACCTGGATTCATGCCAGTCACTGTAAGAAGGTACCAGAACCAGTAGATGACTTCCACCCTGACATACATCAGCCTAACCAACACGCCCGGAAGGACAAAGATAAGAGTCAGCAGTAAAAGCTGTACTCCACCGGTGTGTTAAGTGCTAGTAACCTCTGACACCGAAGATTGAAACATCCTTACTGAGACCTGTGATGAAGATGATCATACACATGCTGTGAACCATGGAAGAAACTGTTTGTTGTTTGTATTTTCTTATTTGTAACCAGCATGTGCACATTGTATCTTGATTTCACAGGAAGCAATAATACAGGGCTGCTGTATTTTTCCCTGTGTGAAAGGCCTCATTGTATGTATCTCACCAAATGATTCAAATGACTCAAAGAACTTTTTTGCTTTCAAAATTTTTCCTCTAGTGACGCTGACTTAGAGAGGGATGAAGATAATCATATTTAATTGTTCATGTTTTGATTGTTTATCATTGGACCCTTTATCACTATGATGCCTGCATTTTAAACTCACGTTGTGTGCAAATGCAGGCTGATGTTTTACAGATAAAGTTATTATTTTCCTTGTTTCTTTTGGGTTGATTAATATAATGGTATTATTATAATCAAAAGGGAGGAATGTAATGGAAAATAATTCTTATATGCATTGCATTGAGTGTTACTGTGTATAACCTGCAAAACACTGAGCTGCAAGGTACCACCCTGCCCTGTTTTCTTAAATTCCTCTTTACAATGGTGGGCTTGTTATTATGAGATAGCTGCACTTTAGGGGGGACAGGGTTAGGCTGGTATTTACGAGTGTGTCTGGGTAACCTCAACTAATGGTTGGGGAGGAAAGTTAGAAGAACAATCAACTATACCCAAAAACAGATGACGTGATGAGTGGGCAATATAACTGTGTGTTTTTGCTTCAGTGGTCAGAGCAACTCTGTATTCTGTACTGTGTTGTTCTCTCTTGCAAGATATTATTATTAAAGCCTCTTATCTCCTCAAAAGAAAATAACTGACTCCCCAAGTGCAAGTGTCAGGACAAATGATCAAACTTCTCCAAGCTTCAGTCTGCAGAGAGGTACAAGACAGGGTTGCCCACTTTCGCCCTCACTTTTTGCTATTTTCATCGAACCTTTAGCAGCTGCTATCAGACAAGATAGAAATATTAAAGGCATCCAACCCCAAAATATTGAGCATAAAATAAGTCTTTATGCTGATGATGTATTACTTTTCCTTCAGAACTCACAAACGTCTCTCACTCACACGATCACACTCATAAATAAATTCTCAGCACTTTCTGACTACTCTATCAATTGGTCTAAGACCACAGTTCTGCCCATTAACTATAGGGACCAGAATATACCTGCGATCACTTTACAGTCAGGAAATATTAGATATTTAGGAATAAACATTTCCTCCAGGCTCTCAGGGCTAACAAAGCTAAATTATGTGCAATTATTAAAGACAGTAGAGGACGATCTCTCTCGTTTGAAGTCCTTACCTATATCACTTATGGGGAGAGTTACAACCATTAAAATGATGATACTACCAAAAGTTAACTATTTGTTCTCAATGATCCCCATAAAACCATCTGCTACTTGGTTTAAGTCACTAGGTTCATGCATCTCCAAATTTCTGTGGAAAAACAAACCACCACGTATTAGTTTAAAAACCCTACAGAAGACCAAGGACAGGGTGGATTAGATTTACCTAATTTTCAGCACTATTCCTTAGCCAATAGGTTACAGTATATATCAAAATGGTTTAAACCTAGCCCAATAGATGAACCATGGATAAATATAGAACAAGCATTGTGTGATAATCTGGAAATCTCTGACCTGCCACTTATTAGTCAAAACGTAAAAAATCACAAATGTTTAAAAAGCATTAACATCAGCACCTCTCTGACAGCCTGGTGGGAATTTCTTAAAATAACATAGTCTTCACTTGTCCCGTGTAAGCTTACACCCATCTGGAACAATCCTGACATCCTGCAAAACAAAAAAATGCTAAACTTTACTCTCTGGAAGATCAAAGGAATCAAACATCTGGAACATATAATCCAAAATGGACATTTTATTTTATTTGATGAGCTCATATCACAACATGAGATAGGCAGCAATAAATTCCTAGAATATCAACAACTTAAGTCTATAATAAAAAAGAAATATATCCTCCACCAACCAGACTTACAACTCCCGATTAGGGTAGTAGAATTTCTAAGCATCTGCACCCCAAAACTACTATCAAAAATATATAAATTATTGTCTAAGATAGATGACACAATGTCTCTACCGTCCTCAAAATGGGAGGCAGATTTATCCATCAGTTCTAGTCATAGCTTCTGGCCACATATATGTTTGAACACCTTCAGAATGACTCGAAATCCTAATTTACAGCTCATACAATACAAAATTCTTCATAGAACACACTATACAGGACAAAGGATGTTCAGGATGGGTTTAACACACTCAAACATCTGCTCACATTGCACAGATAACACACCTGATGATTATGCACACGCTTTGTGGTTTTGTGCGCCTGTCCAGAAGTTCTGGCTTGAAGTCTGTGCGGACCTATCAACATGACTAAAGTGTAGCATTCCTGCATGCCCCACACTGTGCATACTGGGTGACTTAGACAACATCAACGTGGAATTTAGCTTAGCACACATGATCCTCACAGTGTTATGTATAGCAAAGAAAACTATTCTCATGAACTGGAAAGCGAAGAACAATCTGTGTATTAACCAGTTTAGAAATTTTCTTTTAGATTATATTAGCATGGAAACAATGTCTGCTTCCTCAAAACATCAATTGGCTGAATTTAATTCTCTCTGGTCCCTTCTGATTAGCTTGATCACATAGTGGTGGTGGTGGGTTGCTGTCCCGTCGCTCTGGGCGGTTGGGTGTGTGCTGGGGGGGGCTGTGTGGCTTCGGGCGTCTGGTGGTCTCTCGGGTCGTGGGGAAATACAGCAGCCCTGTATTATTGCTTCCTGTGAAATCAAGATACAATGTGCACATGCTGGTTACAAATAAGAAAATACAAACAACAAACAGTTTCTTCCATGGTTCACAGCATGTGTATGATCATCTTCATCGCTGGTCTCAGTAAGGATGTTTCAATCTTCGGTGTCAGAGGTTACTAGCACTTAACACACCGGTGGAGTACAGCTTTTACTGCTGACTCTTATCTTTGTCCTTCCGGGCGTGTTGGTTAGGCTGATGTATGTCAGGGTGGAAGTCATCTACTGGTTCTGGTACCTTCTTACAGTGACTGGCATGAATCCAGGTTGCTCTCTCTGCAACTTTAACAGCTGTGTGAGTGACCAGTAGCACCTGGAACGGGCCTTGCCAACGTTTGGACTTCCAATGTTTCCTGCGAAGTTCCTTCACCACCTGTCATCTGGTTGGAGTGGTGTGTTTTCTGTGGCTGGAAGGGCTGCTTTTACTGCCTGTGAAACTTGAGATAGAACAGTGGAAAGGTTTCGACAGTAAGACAACATAGCATCATCACAAACAGTTGTGGAAGGGAGGGGTCTGGTTACAGGTCCCAATCCCAGGTTAGGAGGTCTGCCAAATAAAATTTCAAATGGGCTGAGATTCACTTGAGCTCTGATTCTCATTCTCATGTAGGTAAGCACAATAAGTAATGCTTTTGTCCATGGCAGACCTGTTTCTTCACAACATTTGGCTAACTTGGACTTTAATGTACCATTTTCTTTTTCCACAGCACCTCCACTCTGTGGATGATAAGCACAATGTGTGCGCAAGCTTATTCCCAGGAATTTACCAACCTCAGTCAATGCAGTGTTTACAAAATGTGTGCCATTATCACTGCTGATCTTCTCTGGAATGCCCCATCTAGGAATGATTTCTGTTTAGCAGTGCTTTAGTCACTGCATTACTGTTTGCATGTTTTGCAGGGAAAACTTCAACCCATTTACTAAACACGTCCACTATTACTAGTGCATATTTCTTTCCTTCAGCTGGTGTGAGTTCAACAAAATCCATCATCAAATGTTCAAAAGGTTTCTCTGGTGGAGGGTGTGCAACTTGCGATGTGTGTAATGCCTTTCCTACATTATGTGTGGCACAAACCATACATGACTGACAGTATTTTTGCGCATATGAACTGAACCCTTTTGTGAACCACTGAGCAGTGAGTGCATTCAGCATCCCTCCTTTTGACACATGGTTCAACCCATGTGTCAATTTTGAAAAATGAGGAAAAAAATGTTTAGGTAGACAGGGTTTACCCTCAGGTCCCATCCAAACACCATCCGTATGAGTTGCACCCACAGAGGACCAAATGCGTCCAGAGGACCAAATTTCATCTGCAGAGGCAAAAGTTTGCAAAGCATGGACATCTGTGAGGGAGTCTTCTGCCTGCAAAGAGAGGGAAGCAAAAACAGGAAAAAAATTAGCTGCTTGCTTAGCTGCAGCATCAGCTCTGGCATTACCACAAGCAACAGGATCGTCTGAGTTAGTGTGAGCCGCACACTTACAGACCGAGATTGCTGTAGGCAAATGGATCGCATCAAGAAGATCAGAAACCTGCTTGGAGTTCAGAATAGTTTTACCATCTGATTTAAGGAAATGCCTGTGTTTCCACAGCGCACCAAAGTCATGAACAACACCAAAAGCATATCTGGAATCTGTGTAAATAGTGACAGACTTACCAGCTGCCAACTTACAAGCTTCAGTAAGTGCAATAAGTTCAGTAGTTTGAGCGGAGAAATGTTTAGGAAGAGAACCAGACAACAAAGTGTCATGTGAAGAACATACTGCAAACCAAACACAGTTAGTACCTGTGGCTGGATCACGCAAAGCTGATCCATCTACAAAAAGAATCATGTCAGAGTTTGGAAGAGGAGTCTCTAAAAGATCAGGTCGGGGTGTACAAACTTGTTCCAAAACAGCTTCACAGTCATGAGGCTCCCCATCCTCAGGAGTCGGAAGCAAAGTAGCAGGATTCAGAACAGTACAACGTTTAACAGTGACATTTGGCATATCACGGAGCACAGAGGTGTATCTGAGCCAACAAGCAGTTGAAAGATGTGAAGTTTTCTGCTCGAGAAGAATAATGGCAACAGTATGAGGAACCAAAACAGTCAAATTAGCGTAGCCCACAATATCTTGGGAGGCCAGGACAGCTTTCTCTGCAGCTGCAACAGCACGAAGACAACCAGGCAGGCCTGCAGCCACAGAGTCCAGTTTTGCTGAGAAATGAGCCACTGGCCTTTGCCTGCCCCATGTTCCTGCATAAGAACAGATGTCATACAACCATGCTTCTCATCAACTGCCTGTATGAAAGGTTTATGAGGATCTGGAATGCCAAGTGTTGGTGCTGTTTGAAGAGCCAGCTTAAGCTGACTAAAGGCTGGAGCTGCATGTCAGAACTGCAGCTGCCTTTACCATGGATAAGAGCACCTAAGAGAGCTTCGAGAAAAGAGTAGTTAGGAATAAAGTTCCTGCAGTAAGATGTTATACCTAAGAATGACATAAGCTGTTTTTTAGTAACCGGTTTAGGAATGATCTGAACTGCAGCAACACGTTTAGGAGAAAGTGAGCGCCCATCCTTAGAAATCACATGACCCAAAAAGGTGACTTCGTCCTGTACAAACTGTAATTTAGAAAGGCTGGCTTTATGGCCATAAGAAGGAAGATGTTTCAACAGATTCACTGTCTTTTTCACACTGTTGTTTAGATGGACCACATAAAAGGATGTCATCCACATACTGCAAAAGAGCAGAGCCTGTGGTTGATTGAAGTTAATCCAGACTAGCTTTGAGGGCAGCATTGTAAATAGTGGGACTTTCACAGTACCCCTGGCATAACCGGGTAAAAGTCCAAGATCTCCCTTCAAACTAAAAAGCAAACCAAAATGGGCTATCAGGGTGCACTGGCGACAAGTCAACCACTGAGAAAAACTGTGCATCTGATGTAATTTGAGACAAAATAGTGTGTGGGTTGGGCACAGTAGGAGCATGTGGCTGAACTGCAGCATTCACCGCTTGGAGGTCCTGTACAAAACGCCATTCATCTGGCTGGCCAGCATCTTTAATCTTTTTAACAGGAAACAATGGAGTAAGCACAGGTGAATTTTCAAAAGGAACAATAACGCCTGTTTTCTGAAAAGATTGAAAAACAGGTTTAATCCCTTTAATTGCTTCAGGCTTAAAAGGGTACTGTTTTTTACATGGACAAAAGTCTGATTTAGGGGTGACAATTACTGGTTCACAGCCTTTTATCAACCCCACATCATATTTGCTCTTAGCCCAAAGATCATTGGGCACTTCAGCCAACATGGGTATCGAAGACAAATCTGTTTCAGATAAAAAACATGCTTCAAAATGTGATTCTGTGGTAGGAATTAAGTCCACAGTTCTTTGACAATGCATTGTACTCAAAAATGTTTTTTTGTATGCTGACAATCGTTCAGAAAACATCAAATTTGGATCAGCAGGTGAAACAGTCCACTCCATTTATTTCTGACATGTAGCAACAAACTCTCCCACACCTTGTCACTGCCAGTGTGTACGTTTGGCCAAGGAAATGTGAGGGCGAGTACCACAAACATTAAAAAAATCGAAGTGCTCTGGAGTGAGCGACACAGCCAATAAAGTAGGCGCACATATTTTTTCACTTCTTCTCATAGTCATTGTCAGGCCCCAAAGAAATGTGTGATGTGCAGTGCAAATCAGTAGGTTGCATGAAATCAGAAAGGGGTGAAACTAACACTTTTGCTTCTTCCACTAGTTGTTGTGAAAAAGGAGAGCTGGGAAGTTTCCACTCATAAGCATATGTAAGTGCCGATGAATCAAACTGCACTGCTGTGAAAACTTTGTCAGGCTGTAACATAACCTTAACACCCTCTGGTGTAGAAGTTAAAATAATGCCTAATTTACACATGAGATCACAGCCCATCAGGTTAATGGGACACAACTCTGATAACAAAAATTAGTGTTTGAAGGAGAGCTCATCGGGAGTGACAACACGCAATGGGCATTGTCATTTTCTCCTTCACAACCTGGCCTGAGGCAGACATAGAGTAAACGTGGTTTCCACTTAACTTTGGAGGACAATAAAACTCCCCTGACGTCACTACTGATGAACATAAGTTCCCATATTCTGAGAGAAATATCTTTGCTCTAGGACGGAAATAGCATGCAAAACTTTACTACGTGAATCACAGTCGGCAAGCGTTTCTTCACTACACAGAGCAGGAAAAATGTGTGAGTGTGTTTGTGCTATCACCCATTAGTGGAGGCTCCGCTGCTGCGTGACGTCCAGAACCTGCCTCCCACCCTCAGTCAGCCTTTTGCCCAATTTCATCACTTTTCAGCTGTGGACAGTCCTTCTTCCAGTGTCCAGTCTGGCCACAGTAAAAACAAATATTCGGATCATAGCTCTGATCCCACACGTCCACGTCTTCGACTTCGGCCTCGTCCTCTGTTTACACCAACTGCGTAATACATGGTCATGGCTGCCAAATGCAGCTCCTTTTCACACTTGTCCCTTTTGGTTGTGTTACGCGTCTCAATTTGGTTATGAGCATGGCGAGCATATCGGCGAACGTCAGCCAAACGAGGACCCTCACACCATCCCACGTAAATGTTCTTTACTTCAGTGGCGACATCTGGCATGAGGCCTTTAATTATTGCATTGCATGCAATACTCTCCCATGGTCCTGATTCATTACCCAAATCCCTTGGTCTCTGATGACCGCTGTGCTTGCTGACTTCCTCAAGGATGCGGTGTACAAAATCATCAGTCCCTTCACCAGGTTTCTGTTTGCAGGTGTAAATGTGGGACATATTGATTTTGGTTGGAAATTGAGTGGTGATGGCTTGACACAGTCTTTGGTTGGCTGCTTCATATTGAGCGTTATCATTATGTCCTCGTTCACTGTTGGTAGGTCGCAAATCCAGTTGTAGCATACTGGCCTCTATTTTGCAGAGGTCGGACGGTTTGAACTTTTTTGCCAATATGCGACGCAATTCAACCCCAGTCGGGCAGAATTGTGCGCAGAAATCTCGCAACTCGTCAGCAAAATGGGGTCCAGAAATCTCTGGATCTGGTAAGCATTGTTATGCTTCCATGATGTCAGTCTCAGTCCAGGGTCGATAAACCAGTAATGGTCCAGTGGGAACTGCAACTTTAACCATAGGCATGGTTTGAATCTGGTTTTGTTTTTTCTCACGTTTAGATCTCTGAAGTCCAGATTGTGGGTAAAGGATTTTTGTCACTTGCGTTAAAAGTTCTTGGGCAGGTACGCTGGAGAACCAAACGTCTTCCTTTTCCTCATCATCAGACCTATGTAGCTGATGTTGTGAGAATGATGGAATTTCTTCCCGAGGGAGGATGGAAGAAGTCCCTTCTTCCCGAGAGCCAGAGGCTTGTGGCAGGGCTGGCTGTTGTTGTTGCAGGCGTTGTGGAGGGCAGGAGTCCAGGTCTGGATCCGGCACAGCTAATACTAAATTATTATCATCATTCCGTCATGGCATTTGTTTAACATTTTCCTTTCTTTCTCTTAATACACTTTATTTTTTCCAAAATTCTATACCTTTCTTACTTCTTATTTAAACTTAATTTTCTTTTTTTTTGCTTCATCTCTTTCTCATATTTGCAAAACTTTTCTTCTAATTTTCTTATTTCTAACATACTAAAAGAACCTTCTGGTGGAAAACCTCTGGACCATATGTCTTTTTCATTTTATCATGCTTAGGTCCCCCGGTAGGGTCAAAAGTCTGAGACCTACTGTTTCCCATTCTCAGACTTGGAATGGGGAAATATATTCCTTCACTCAAAGGACGTCTCCAATGAGGACCTTAATCTGTACTCACACTTCTTCGGAGTACTTCACACTTCTTCGGACTGCTTCAAAAGTTTCACTTACCCATGAAATCTCTGTCTCACTAATGACACAACCGGGAAACCCTCTTTTATTCAAATAAAAACTAAAAAGCAGTCCTATCGTCTCAGACTATCATGTCTGTTTTATGAATTTAAGGGGCTAAAAAGTTTTGTTCTCGTTTTTCTATGATTAACCGAATGTATGTGAGAGTCCAAACAGACAGAAGGGTTACGGCCGAGCGCTGGACCTTCCTACCCGGCTGGGGTATATGTTCTTGTATGTTGTCTGACTGTTTGATTTGAATGTGTTGTGTAAGTGTCCTGTTGAATGTTACATGTTTGGGCTTTGACACGCTTCACTGTGGTTGTTAACTGTGTGGTGTGTCCTGAAATGTTATATGTTTGGGCTGTGTGACATGCTTAATGCTTTTCAGTAGCAACCCACTTATTCATATATAGCAACTGACAACATAAGAAGACATACTTTGATAGTAGTTGTAGAAGTATCCTTATTGATAATAGATAAACTAATTCATAGTGATAGAACAGTAGATGAACAGGTGCCTGCACATGTCTCATGAAAATAAAATGGGTGTATGATTGCTGACGGCAGAGCAATACTGCCAAACTTATGAGTTCTTGTGGCAAACTTGATTCAGTGTCTTGACGTGTATACGCTGTTTCGCTGACTTGTCACAAGAAACAAAGTGTGTTTGATAAGATCCGACCATTTTATTACGGGAGGATCAGTATGTACGGATTCTGATGTGACTGATAAACCCATTCGTATCTTAAGCATAATCTAATACGTGAGACAACGCCCTGGCACACAATCAAAAAAAAAAAGAGAGAGAGCGGTTTTGTGTCCCCACAGTCCATAATGTAGAAAAGAGAGAAAAAAGCCTTTCTGATTTGGTGTGTGTGCTCACAGTGCAGAGTGTAGAGAAAAGAGAGAAAAGAAAGCCGTTTTGGTGTCACAGGTGTTGTGACTTACACACACACATTTCTGAATTGAGAAAGGAAATTATTTTAGAGAAAGCACTAGAGTTTAGATCCCACATTTGTTGATAGGCATTCATTTAATTTTTCTTTTAATCAGTTTTAAAGTGAATACTAACTGAGAAATGAAAAAGGTGAAGAGTTTAGAAGCTTGGTTCAAGAGCAAAACTTGGTTTATGATCAGCTGAGTCTCTAAACAGAACAGCAAAGGGCTTCATCGAACATTTAAAAAAGATTCAGATTGTTAGAATATCCAGAATTTATAGGAATGGTGGTGATTACTCTTATTTTCTAGAATGGAAATAACTGCACCATGTCTGTTTTATGAATTTAAGGGGCTAAAAAGTTTTGTTCTCGTTTTTCTATGATTAACCGAATGTATGTGAGAGTCCAAACAGACAGAAGGGTTACGGCCGAGCGCTGGACCTTCCAAAAAAGATGAGACAGGCTGGACCTGTGCCATACTAGTTAAGACCTGCCTGTGGATAACAGGTTCATTAAACTCTCACATACACAAACTCACACACGTTCGCACACATACACCCATTCACACACACATTCTTGAACTTGCTGCAAGATTAAACATTTGCATTAACTGACTCCAGCAACTCTGAGTCTCATTGAGAGACTTTTCTCAACAATTGGGTCCTCAAACCAGATCTCAACGTTTTTTCCGCTTTCCAGGGTCGGAGCTGAAACCGTGCACGGGGGAGTCCAGTACTCCTAATGAAAGACCCCCTGCTGAATTGCGGTAATTAGGGGCAAGTGTCCACTGAAAGGGGGAAACAGGGACAAGATCGTACTTTTGAATCAATGGCCAGAAGCCATTGGCAGTGCAGGCATCAACAATAATGGTGTTATTTCACCCATTAACACTTAAGGTACCTCATGCAGTGGCTGTGATATGGTTACTTAACAAAATATCTTTACCAGACATCTCTCCTACATAACAGTTCTTCTTTCACAGCCACACCTTGTTGTCGAGAGATGTGCTACACTTAATCCATCCACACTGCTACCTACCCCACAGATGGAAAGCCTCATGATTGCATGTCAGAAATAACCACAAGTGTTTTACCCAGGCCAGACTTAACTGATATACGTTATGAAAATGCAGAAATAACTATATTTATTCAACAGGTCAAGCAAAAAACCCTGATGGCACAAATGCTACAGGATTTGCAGTAGTAACAGAAACTGAAGTTTTCTTAAAACAACCACTACCAAAAAATTACTCTGTTCAAGCAGTCGAATTGGTAGCTTTAACTGAAGCTTGTAAATTAAATAACAAAAAGGTTGTTAACGTTTACACTGACAGTCAGTATGCCTTCTCAACTGTACATGTGTTAACACAGCATTGGAAAAACAGGTATGTTGACATCCACAGCTAAATGTATAAACTACAAATATTTTAGCATTATTAGATGTTATTCAATTGCCATCTACAATAGACTCGTATGAATGACCGGAAGGAAAACCATACTGCCAAAGAATTTGTTTAAATATGCTGCAGTATTGAGCCACGGACCATGTCATGTCTCAACAGGAGGGATGGAAGCAATAATGAACAAGGTTTTTACAGCATATGGTTTTACTAATTATTGAATTTTTTTTTTTAGAATAAATAAATGAATAAAGTTTTGTCTAGCAAGTCAAATATGTGCAAAATACATTCCACAGGGCAATCTAAGACCAAAACGAAGATAATTCCCTAAGCCAGTGTATCTTTTTCAACATATTTGTTTGTATTTCATTATTTCATTATTGTGTAGATTTCATTGAACTAAATTAATGTTAAGGGAAACGATTCTGCTCAGTGACAACAGAGGTTTTTACCAAATGGTCTGAAATATTTCCATGTGCACAAGCAGATGCACTCTCAGTAGCAAAATCACGCGTAAAATAACTCATTTCTAGATTTGAAATTCCTGAAAAGATCTTCAGTGATAATTTGACACACTTTGTAAACTATGTCATCTCACTGATGGCAAAGAACTTAAAATAGATCTTAGAAACCACTGTGATATAGAAGGTTTCGCTAACACATTGGAATTGTTTTACTATTTACATATGCATGTGCAGTGAAGAATTGCTTGCTGCTGATAAATGCAAAGAAGAACAGCTTACACATAGATGCTCAAATATAGGCTGCTGAATGCAATGAAGACCTGCTTATCCAGTAAAGTTCAATGTCAATGTGTAATATTCAATTAGGATTTGCAAAACAGTGAAGTTAAACAATGAATGGGTCCATAGTCGGTATGAGAAGACTACAGGAATATTTACCTGGGTGTACGTTCAAACAGAGATGAGAAAATTGCGATAAATTATTGTTTGTTAGTATGTATATGAATGTTATGTGTATAAACTGTGTTGAGTTGTAGTTACTCAGTAGTGTCTCAGTGAAACAACCGACGGGGGAAGCCTTGCGGTGACAACAAAAGCAGTGTTTTACTGATCAGTCAAGTTGCTCCAGTGTACTCCATACAAACTGGTTGGCTACTGAAGGGATAGAAAATGGGGAATACTTGTTTTAAAGCAAACAAGGAATTAGATGGGAAAAATACATGTTTTAACGGGACCCAGACAATATTAAATACTCAGACAGATGGGAGAAGAAGTGTAGTTTTGTAGGAAATCACAAAATTATTACATAAAATTAGTGAAATCAATTGAAGAATGCCTTTCTGAAGAGCTGTTTACCACAGATGAGCAGCTTTGCGACCAAGCACATTGTAGATCGCTTTACTGCCAAAATGATCTAGTTTAATGGATTGGTTTAGACATGCATAACAGCATTTTAAGAACAAAGAGAGAAACAAAAAGGGACAACGCTTCATGGTGGAAGGTGATGTATAAATAACTGTGTATATGATGAAGGAGAGACCATTTGAGCAGCACAGCCATTTCGCAGCACAGGGACAGCAGTCCAAGTTAAAGGATCTCCCACGTGGTATCACCTGTCACACTGTGTCAAGGCATCAAAAGAAGAAAAAATCACCAAACTCAAGGACAAAGAGACGAAGACTCCGGTGAACGAAGAGAGAGGACTTACAAACCAGAAATACAAAAGGATGCTCGATATCAAGATCCAGAAGAAGAGGCTAACAATGCCACGAACACTTACGATGCTGGAAATGATGCCAGCAATGAACAGAGAAGAAGATTCAGTGTCATCAATCTGCAACACGTGCCTCTAATGAGGGGGTGAATATAGAATCCTCAACGATTACAACGTCTCTGGGAACTGTGACAACAACAAGGTTTAAACCATTTTGATATATATTGTAACCTATTGGCTAAGGAATAGTGCTGAAAATGAGGTAAATCTAATCCACCACTGTCCTTGGTCTTCTGTAGGGTTTTTAAACTAATACGTGGTGGTTTGTTTTTCCACAGAAATTTGGAGATGCATGAATCTAGTGACTTAAACCATGTAGCAGATGGTTTTATGGGGATCATTGAGAACAAATAGTTAACTTTTGGTAGTATCATCATTTTAATGGTTGTAACTCTCCCCATAAGTGATATAGGTAAGGACTTCCAACGAGAGAGATCGTCCTCTACTCTCTTTACTAATTGCACATAATCCATCTGTACTTATCAGTTTAATATGTGATATGTCTATGCAAGGACTACATATTAAATGGATTTTTATCAATAGGAGTTGAAAAAGGAGCTTGCTCCGTTCACTCCAAGCATCGACCCGGTACTGCAGTGCCGCTGGGAACGGTGCGCTCTCCTCTGCTCTTGTGAAAAAGCAAACAGCGGTGCAGGATGGAAGTTTCAGGGAGCCCAAGATGAAACTTTCTTTTAGTCTGCTGAGAAAAGAGAGTGAATGCGAAGTAGACTTTAACACGGCTCTGGGAGCGAGCCGAGTGCGGGCTAACCAGGAGAAATGCTTGAAAGAAACGCGACACCGAATGAGCGGTCAGAACAAAGCCTCAATACGGTGTTCCTGTGGTGTTTTTATAAAATGCGGTGAAAATAAAGGTGTGAATGCCCCATAGAAAACTAAAAGGTGGAGCGGAAGGAAGTGTTCGGCTGCAAGAAGGTGTGAATGTCCGACTATATTTGGTGAAAAGCAGGTGAAGCAAGGTCTGAATGCCCAACCTTACATCATCAAAAGCGAGATCAGAGGTTTTTGGCTGCAAGAAGGCCATAGTTTGCCAAAAGCGGGTAAGGTGCGAATGACCGACTAAATATCAACAAAAGTGGGGGCGGAGGTCTTCGGATGCAAGTGGGTGTGAATATCCCACCATACAAGTATGGTGGAGAGGAAGCTGTGAATGGCCGACCATAGTTTGCAAAAAGCGGGTGAGAAAAGGTGCGAATGTCCAACCATACATGATCGAAACAGGGTGTTTGGCTGCGACAAGGTGTGAATGTCCACCCATAATTAATGAAAAGCGGGCAACAAGTAGGTTCCAATGCCATACCATACATCATCAAAAGCAGGAGTGGATGTGTTCGGCTACAAGAAGGTTTGAATGTCCGAGCATAGTTTGTAAAAAGCGGGTAAGAAAAGGTTCGAATGCCCGAACATACACCATCAAAAGAGGGAGCGGAGGTGTTCCGCTTTAAGACGGTGTGAATGTCCGACCATAGTTGGTAAAAAGTGGGTATGAAAAGGTGCGAATGCCCAAATTCGGCTGCAAAAAACTGTGTTCGGCTGCAAAAAGGTGTGAATGTTCGACTAAAGTTTGTAAAAAGCGGGTAAGACAAGGTGCGAATGCCTGACAATGTATGATCAAAAGCGGGAGCGGAGGTGTTCAGCTGCAAGAAGGTCTAAATGTCCATAATTAATTGCTAGAAAACATGAAAGAAAATTTTCGAAAATCAATCCGCACATGATCATAAGTGGGAGAGGAGGTGTTCAGCTGCAAGAAGGTGTGAATATCCTACCATAATTGCTGAAAAATGTGTTAGAAACGGTAAGAATCCCGGACCATACCTCATCAAAAGCTAGAGAGGTGGTGTTCGGCTACAAGTAGGTGTGAATGTCTGACTAAAGTTCAAATATATTAACAAAAGCGGGAGGAGAGGTCTTCGGATGAGTGGTTGAGAATTTCCAACCATAATCTATAAAATGCGGTGAAAAAAAAGGTGTGATAGAAACCTAAAAGGTGGAGCGGAAGTGTTCGGCTGCAAGAAGGTGTGAATGTCCATCTATAGTTGGTGAAAAGCAGGAAAAGCAAGGTCTGAATGCCCAATCTTACATCATCAAAAGCGAGATCAGAGGTGTTTGGCGGCAAGAAAACGGGTAAGGTGTGAATGACCAACTAAATATCAACAAAAGTGGGGGCGGAGATCTTCGGATGCAAGTGGGTGTGAATATCCCACCATACAAGTATGGTGGAGAGGAAGCTGTGAATGGCCGACCATAGTTTGCAAAAAGCGGGTGAGAAAAGGTGCGAATGTCCAACCATACATGATCAAAACAGGGAGCGGAGGTGTTTGGCTGTGACAAGGTGTGAATGTCCACCCATAATTAATGAAAAGCGGGCAACAAGTAGGTTCGAATGCCCAACCATACATCAACAAAAGCAGGAGTAGATGTGTTTGGCTACAAGAAGGTTTGAATGTCCGAGCATAGTTTGTAAAAAGCGGGTAAGAAAAGGTGCGAATGCCCGACAAAGTATGATCAAAAGAGGGAGTGGAGGTTTTCGGCTACAAGAAGGTTTGAATGTACGACCATAGTTTGTAAAAAGCGGGTAAGAAAAGGTGCGAATGCCCGAACATACACCATCAAAAGAGGGAGCGGAGGTGTTACACTTGAAAGACGGTGTGAATGTCCGACCATAGTTGGTAAAAAGTGGGTAAGAAAAGGTTCGAATGCCCGAATATATACCATCAAAAGCGGAAGCGGAGGTGTTCGGCTGCAAGAAGGTGTGAACGTCCGACCAAAGTTTGTAAAAAGCAGTTAAGAAAAGGTTCGAATATCCAACCAAACATAATCAAAAGTGGGAGCAGAGCTGTTCGACTGCAAGTAGGTGTGAATATCCACCCGTAATTCCTGAAAAATGGGTAAGAAAAGGTGCGCATGCCCAACCATACATCATCAAAAGAAGAAGTGGATGCGTTCTGCTACAAGAAGGTTTGAATGTCCAACCATAGTTTGTAAAAAGCGGGTAAGAAAAAGTTCGAATGCCCGAACATACACCATCAAAAGAGGGAGCGGAGGTGTTCCGCTGTAAGATGCTGCGAATGTCCAACCATAGTTGGTAAAAAGCGGGTAAGAAAAGGTTAAAAAACCGGACTGTACACAATCAATAGCGGGAGCGGAGTTGTTCGGCTACAAGAAGGTGTGAAAGTCCGACCATGGTTTGTAAAAAGCGGGTAAGACAAGGTGCGAATGCCCGACAATGTATGATCAAAAGAGGGAGCGGAGTTGTTCGGCTGCAAGGTCTGAATTTCCAACCATAATTTGTAAACACCGTTGAAGAAAAGGCTCGAAAGCCCGACTATACACCATCAAAAGCGGGAGCGGAGGTGTTCAGCTGCAAGAAGGTCTGAATGTCCACCAATAATTACTGAAAAATGGGTAAGAAAAGGTGTGAATGCCCAACTATACATCATCACAAGCAGAAGTGGATGTGTTCGGCCACAAGAAGGTTTAAATGTCCGACCATAGTTTGTAAAAGGCGGGTAAGAAAAGGTTCGAATGCCCGAACATACACAATCAAAAGAGGGAGCGGAGGTGTTTCACTGCAAGAAGGTGTGAATGTCCGAGCATAGTTTGTAAAAACTGGGTAAGAAAAGGTTCGAATGCCAGAACATACACCATCAAAAGAGGGAGCGGAGGTGTTCCGCTGTAAGAAGGTGTGAATGTCCGACCATAGTTGGTAAAAAGCGGGTAAGAAAAGGCTAAAATACCCAACTCTACACAATCAATAGCGGGAGCGGAGTTGTTCAGCTACAAGAAGGTATGAAAGTCCAACCATGGTTTGTAAAAAGCGGGTAAGAGAAGGTTCAAATACTGAAAAATGTGTTAGAAAAGGTAAGAATGCCGGACCATATATCATCAAAACAGGGAGCGGAGGTGGTTCAGCTGCAAGAAGGTTTGAATGTCCGACTAAAGTTTGTAAAAAGCGGGTAAGACAAGGTGTGAATGCCCGACAATGTATGATCAAAAGAGGTGCGGAGGTTTTCAGCTGCAAGAAGGTCTGAATATCCACCCATAATTACTGAAAAATGGGTAAGAAAAGGTGCGAAAGCCCAACCGCACATGATCATAAGTGGATGAGAAGGTGTTCGACTGCAAGTAGGTGTGAATGTAAGATCATAATTTGTAAAAAGCGGGTAAGAAAAGGTAAGAATGCCCAACCATAAATTATCAAAAGTGGCAGCAGAGTTTTGGCTGGTATTTATCAATGTCTAGATAGATTTCAACAAAAAACAACGTTGTACTTTGCAGTAAAAGAAAGTGCAAATCAAAAGTTTTAGGAATCCGAGAATAAGCTTATTTTCATGAGTTCTGCACGATTTCGGATTTTATGTATAAAATGAATTTCTTCACGCAAACTAAGTTAACACTGCTTTGTCCTTCATATGTACCCATTTCTACATATATTTCAAGCATAAACTTCCTCATATTACCCTGAATGAGAAAGAGCCACACTTGTGATTAAGCCATACCTCCCTTTTGAGGAGTTCTGCATGATTCAAGTGTAGTATCTGTTCTTATCAGTTTAATGTCTGATGTGTCCTCTATGCGAGGACTACATATTAAATGGATTTGTATCAATAGGAGTTGAAAAAGGAGCTTGCTCCGTTCACTCCAAGCATCGACCCGGTACTGTAGTACCCCTGGGAACGGTGCGCTCTCCTCTGCTCTTGTGAAAAAGCAAACAGCGGTGCAGGATGGAAGTTTCAGGGAGCCCAAGATGAAACTTTCTTTTAGTCTGCTGAGAAAAGAGAGTGAATGCGAAGTAGACTTTAACACGGCTCTGGGAGCGAGCCGAGTGCGGGCTAACCAGGCGAATTGCTTGAACGAAACGCGACACCGAATGAGCGGTCAGAACAAAGCCTCAATACGGTGTTCCTGTGGTGTTTTTATAAAATGCGGTGAAAAAAAAGGTGTGAATGCCCCATAGAAAACTAAAAGGTGGAGCGGAAGTGTTCGGCTGCAAGAAGGTGTGAATGTCCGACTATATTTGGTGAAAAGCAGGTGAAGCAAGGTCTGAATGCCCAACCTTACATCATCAAAAGCGAGATCAGAGGTTTTTGGCTGCAAGAAGGCCATAGTTTGCCAAAAGTGGGTAAGGTGCGAATGACCGACTAAATATCAACAAAAGTGGGGGCGGAGGTCTTCGGATGCAAGTGGGTGTGAATATCCCACCATAGAAGTATGGTGGAGAGGAAGCTGTGAATGGCCGACCATAGTTTGCAAAAAGCGGGTGAGAAAAGGTGCGAATGTCCAACCATACATGATCAAAACAGGGAGCGGAGGTGTTTGGCTGCGACAAGGTGTGAATGTCCACCCATAATTAATGAAAAGCGGGCAACAAGTAGGTTCGAATGCCCAACCATACATCATCAAAAGCAGGAGTGGATGTGTTCGGCTACAAGAAGGTTTGAATGTCCGAGCATAGTTTGTAAAAAGCTGGTAAGAAAAGGTTCGAATGCCTGAACATACATCATCAAAAGCAGGACTGGATGTGTTCGGCTACAAGAAGGTTTGAATGTCCGACCATAGTTGGTAAAAAGTGGGTATGAAAAGGTTCGAATGCCCAACTTCGGCTGAAAAAAACTGTGTTCGGCTGCAAAAAGGTGTGAATGATTGACTAAAGTTTGTAAGACAAGGTTCGAATGCCTGACAATGTATGATCAAAAGCGGGAGCGGAGGTGTTCAGCTGCAAGAAGGTCTAAATGTCCATCATTAATTGCTAGAAAACATGAAAGAAAATTTTCGAAAATCAATCTGCACATGATCATAAGTGGGAGAGGAGGTGTTCAGCTGCAAGAAGGTGTGAATGTCCTACCATAATTGCTGAAAAATGTGTTAGAAACGGTGCCAATGCCCAACCATACATCATCAAAAGAAGAAGTGGATGTGTTCTGCTACGAGAAGGTTTGAATGTCCGACCATAGTTTGTAAAAAGCGGGTAAGAAAAAGTTCGAATGCCCGAACATACACCATCAAAAGAGGGAGCGGAGGTGTTCCGCTGTAAGATGCTGCGAATGTCCGACCATAGTTGGTAAAAAGCGGGTAAGAAAAGGTTAAAAAACCGGACTGTACACAATCAATAGCGGGAGCGGAGTTGTTCGGCTACAAGAAGGTCTGAATGTCCATTAATAATTTCTAGAAAACATGAAAAAAAATTTTCGAATATCCAACCGCACCTGATCATAAGTGGGAGAGGAGGTGTTCAGCTGCAAGAAGGTGTGAATGTCCACCCATAATTCCTCAAAAATGGGTAAAAAAAAAAGGTGCGAATGCCCAACCATACATCATCAAAAGCAGGACTGGATGTGTTCGGCTACAAGAAGGTGTGAATGTCCGACCATAGTTGGTAAAAAGTGGGTATGAAAAGGTGCGAATGCCCAAATTCGGCTGCAAAAAACTGTGTTCGGCTGCAAAAAGGTGTGAATGTTCGACTAAAGTTTGTAAAAAGCGGGTAAGACAAGGTGCGAATGCCTGACAATGTATGATCAAAAGCGGGAGCGGAGGTGTTCAGCTGCAAGAAAGTCTAATTGTCCATTATTAATTGCTAGAAAACATGAAAGAAAATTTTCGAAAATCAATCCGCACATGATCATAAGTTGGAGAGGAGGTGTTCAGCTGCAAGAAGGTGTGAATATCCTACCATAATTGCTGAAAAATGTGTTAGAAACGGTAAGAATCCCGGACCATACCTCATCAAAAGCCAGAGAGGTGGTGTTCGGCTACAAGTAGGTGTGAATGTCTGACTAAAGTTCAAATATATTAACAAAAGCGGGAGGAGAGGTCTTCGGATGAGTGGTTGAGAATTTCCAACCATAATCTATAAAATGCGGTGAAAAAAAAGGTGTGATAGAAACCTAAAAGGTGGAGCGGAAGTGTTCGGCTGCAAGAAG
The DNA here is from genome assembly GCF_036924035.1 of Leuresthes tenuis. Classification (NCBI taxonomy): domain Eukaryota; kingdom Metazoa; phylum Chordata; class Actinopteri; order Atheriniformes; family Atherinopsidae; genus Leuresthes; species Leuresthes tenuis. The sequence continues at coordinate 200,621 of NW_027325436.1, read as the reverse complement.
GTGTGAATGTCCATCTATAGTTGGTGAAAAGCAGGAAAAGCAAGGTCTGAATGCCCAATCTTACATCATCAAAAGCGAGATCAGAGGTGTTTGGCGGCAAGAAAGCGGGTAAGGTGTGAATGACCGACTAAATATCAACAAAAGTGGGGGCGGAGATCTTCGGATGCAAGTGGGTGTGAATATCCCACCATACAAGTATGGTGGAGAGGAAGCTGTGAATGGCCGACCATAGTTTGCAAAAAGCGGGTGAGAAAAAGTGCGAATGTCCAACCATACATGATCAAAACAGGGAGCGGAGGTGTTTGGCTGCGACAAGGTGTGAATGTCCACCCATAATTAATGAAAAGCGGGCAACAAGTAGGTTCGAATGCCCAACCATACATCATCAAAAGCGAGATCAGAGGTGTTTGGCGGCAAGAAAACGGGTAAGGTGTGAATGACCGACTAAATATCAACAAAAGTGGGGGCGGAGATCTTCGGATGCAAGTGGGTGTGAATATCCCACCATACAAGTATGGTGGAGAGGAAGCTGTGAATGGCCGACCATAGTTTGCAAAAAGCGGGTGAGAAAAGGTGCGAATGTCCAACCATACAAAACAGGGAGCGGAGGTGTTTGGCTGCGACAAGGTGTGAATGTCCACCCATAATTAATGAAAAGCGGGCAACAAGTAGGTTCGAATGCCCAACCATACATCAACAAAAGCAGGAGTGGATGTGTTTGGCTACAAGAAGGTTTGAATGTCCGAGCATAGTTTGTAAAAAGCGGGTAAGAAAAGGTGCGAATGCCCGACAAAGTATGATCAAAAGAGGGAGTGGAGGTTTTCGGCTACAAGAAGGTTTGAATGTCCGAGCATAGTTTGTAAAAAGCTGGTAAGAAAAGGTGCGAATGCCTGAACATACATCATCAAAAGCAGGACTGGATGTGTTCGGCTACAAGAAGGTTTGAATGTCCGACCATAGTTGGTAAAAAGTGGGTATGAAAAGGTTCGAATGCCCAACTTCGGCTGAAAAAAACTGTGTTCGGCTGCAAAAAGGTGTGAATGTTTGACTAAAGTTTGTAAGACAAGGTTCGAATGCCTGACAATGTATGATCAAAAGCGGGAGCGGAGGTGTTCAGCTGCAAGAAGGTCTAAATGTCCATCATTAATTGCTAGAAAACATGAAAGAAAATTTTCGAAAATCAATCTGCACATGATCATAAGTGGGAGAGGAGGTGTTCAGCTGCAAGAAGGTGTGAATATCCTACCATAATTGCTGAAAAATGTGTTAGAAACGGTAAGAATGCCGGACCATACATCATCAAAAGCTAGAGAGGTGGTGTTCGGCTGCAAGTAGGTGTGAATGTCTGACTAAAGTTCAAATATATTAATAAAAGCGGGAGGAGAGGTCTTCGGATGAGTGGTTGAGAATTTCCAACCATAATCTATAAAATGCGGTGAAAAAAAAGGTGTGATAGAAACCTAAAAGGTGGAGCGGAAGTGTTCGGCTGCAAGAAGGTGTGAATGTCCGTCTATAGTTGGTGAAAAGCAGGAAAAGCAAGGTCTGAATGCCCAATCTTACATCATCAAAAGCGAGATCAGAGGTGTTTGGCTGCAAGAAAACGGGTAAGGTGTGAATGACCGACTAAATATCAACAAAAGTGGGGGCGGAGGTCTTCGAATGCAAGTGGGTGTGAATATCCCACCATACAAGTATGGTGGAGAGGAAGCTGTGAATGTCCGACCATGGTTTGTAAAACGCGGGTAAGACAAGGTGCGAATGTCCGACAATGTATGATCAAAAGAGGGAGCGGAGGTGTTCGGCTGCAAGGTCCGAATTTCCAACCATAATTTGTAAACACCGTTGAAGAAAAGCCTCGAAAGCCCGACTATACACCATCAAAAGCGGGAGCATAGAGGTGTTCAGCTGCAAGAAGGTCTGAATGTCCACCAATAATTACTGAAAAATGGGTAAGAAGAGGTGTGAATGCCCAACTATACATCATCAAAAGCAGAAGTGGATGTGTTCGGCCACAAGAAGGTTTGAATGTCCGACCATAGTTTGTAAAAGGCGGGTAAGAAAAGGTTTGAATGCCCGAACATACACAATCAAAAGAGGGAGCGGAGGTGTTTCGCTGCAAGAAGGTGTGAATGTCCGAGCATAGTTTGTAAAAAGCGGGTAAGAAAATGTTCGAATGCCCGAACATACACCATCAAAAGAGGGAGCGGAGGTGTTCCGCTGTAAGAAGGTGTGAATGTCCAACCATAATTGGTAAAAAGCGGGTAAGAAAAGGTTAAAATACCCGACTCTACACAATCAATAGCGGGAGCGGAGTTGTTCGGCTAAAAGAAGGTGTGAAAGTCCGACCATGGTTTGTAAAAAGCGGGTAAGAAAAGGTTCGAATGCAAAAATATACACCATCAAAAGCGGAAGCCGAGGTGTTCGGCTGCAAGTAGGTCTGAATGTCCACCCATAATTAATGAAAAGCGGGCAACAAGTAGGTTCGAATGCCCAACCATACATCAACAAAAGCAGGAGTGGATGTGTTTGGCTACAAGAAGGTTTGAATGTCCGAGCATAGTTTGCAAAAAGCGGGTAAGAAAAGGTGCGAATGCCCGACAATGTATGATCAAAAGAGGGAGTGGAGGTTTTCGGCTACAAGAAGGTTTGAATGTCCAACCATAGTTTGTAAAAAGCGGGTAAGAAAAGGTGCGAATGCCCGAAAATACACCATCCAAAGAGGGAGCGGAGGTGTTCCGCTGTAAGATGGTGCGAATGTCCGACCATAGTTGGTAAAAAGCGGGTAAGAAAAGGTTCGAATGCCCGAATATATACCATCAAAAGCGGAAACGGAGGTGTTCGGCTGCAAGAAGGTGTGAACGTCCGACCAAAGTTTGTAAAAAGCAGTTAAGAAAAGGTTCGAATATCCAACCAAACATAATCAAAAGTGGGAGCAGAGCTGTTCGACTGCAAGTAGGTGTGAATGTCCACCCATAATTCCTGAAAAATGGGTAAGAAAAGGTGCGAATGCCCAACCATACATCATCAAAAGAAGAAGTGGATGTGTTCTGCTACAAGAAGGTTTGAATGTCCGACCATAGTTTGTAAAAAGTGGGTAAGAAAAAGTTTGAATGCCCGAACATACACCATCAAAAGAGGGAGCGGAGGTGTTCCGCTGTAAGACGGTGTGAAAGTCCGACCATAATTGGTAAAAAGCGGGTAAGAAAAGGTTAGAATACCCGACTCTACACAATCAATAGCGGGAGCGGAGTTGTTCGGCTACAAGAAGGTGTGAAAGTCCGACCATGGTTTGTAAAACGTGGGTAAGACAAGGTGCGAATGCCCGACAATGTATGATCAAAAGAGGGAGCGGAGGTGTTCGGCTGCAAGGTCTGAATTTCCAACCAATAATTACTGAAAAATGGGTAAGAAAAGGTGTGAATAACCAACTATACATCATAAAAAGCAGAAGTGGATGTGTTCGGCTGCAAGAAGGTGTGAATGTCCGAGCATAGTTTGTAAAAAGTGGGTAAGAAAAGGTTCGAATGCCAAAATATACACCATCAAAAACGGAAGCCGAGGTGTTCAGCTGCAAGTAGGTGTGAATGTCAGATCATAATTTGCAAAAAGCTGATGAGAAAGGTGTAAATGACCGACAATAATTACTGAAAAATGTGTTAGAAAAGGTAAGAATGCTGGACTATTCATCATCAAAAGCAGAGAAGAGGTGTTCGGATGCAAGAAGCTGTGAATGTCCAGCCATAATTACTCAAAAACGGGTAAGAAAAGGTAGTATTGCCAGACCATAAATGATCAAAACAGGGAGCGGAGGTGTTCCGCTGTAAGAAGGTGTGAATGTCCGACCATAATTGGTAAAAAGCGGGTAAGAAAAGGTTAAAATACCCGACTGTACACAATCAATAGCGGGAGCGGAGTTGTTTGGCTACTAAAAGGTGTGAAAGTCCGACCATACATCCTCAAAAGCAGAACTGGATGTGTTCGGCTACAAGAAGGTTTGAATGTCCAACCATAGTTTGTAAAAAGCGGGTAAGAAAAGGTGCGAATGCCCGAAAATACACCATCAAAAGAGGGAGCGAAGGTGTTCCGCCATAAGAAGGTGTGAATGTCCGACCGTAGTTGGTAAAAAGCGGGTAAGAAAAGGTTCGAATGGCCAACCAAACATCATCAAAAGCAGGACTGGATGTGTTCGGCTACAAGGTTTGAATGTCCGAGCATAGTTTGTTAAAAGCGGGTAAGAAAAGGTGCGAATGCCCGAACATACACCATCAAAAGAGGGAGCGGAGGTGTTCCGCCATAAGAAGGTGTGAATGTCCGACCGTAGTTGGTAAAAAGCGGGTAAGAAAAGGTTAAAATGGCCGTCTGTACACAATCAATAGCGGGAAGGGATGTGTTCGGCTACAAGAAGGTGTGAAAGTCCGACCATGTTTTGTAAAAAGCGGTTAAGAAAAGGTGTGAATGCCCGACAATGTATGATCAAAAGAGGGAGCGGAGGTTTTCGGCTGCAAGAAGGTCTGAATGTCCAACCATAATTTGTAAAAACCGGGGAAGAAAAGGCTCGGAAGCCCGACTATACACCATCAAAAGCGGGAGCAGAGGTGTTCAGCTGCAAGAAGGTCTCAATGTCCATCAATAATTGCTAAAAAACATGAAAGAAAATTTTCGAATATCAAATCGCACATGATCATATGCGGGAGAGGAGGTGTTCAGCTGCAAGAAGGTGTGAATGTCCACCCATAATTCCTGAAAAATGGGTAAAAAAAGGTGCGAATGCCCAACCATACATCATCAAAAGCAGGTGTGAATGTCAGATCATAATTTGCAAAAACCTGATGAGAAATGGTGAGAATGTCCGACTATACACCATCAAATGCGGGAGCGGAGGTGTTCGGCTGTGAGTAGGTGTGAATGTCCGACCATACTTGCTGAAAAATATGACAAAGCAGTTTTCACTTGGTTTGAGTGAAGGATTTCCTAAAGGTTTAGTGTTGTTCTTTGGTATACTGCAAAGTAATACTTTCTATTTTGTTGAAACCGATTAAGTTAAAACTGCTTTGTCCTTCATATTTATCCATGTCATAACAGCTTTAAACAAAAAAGAACGTTGTACTTTGCAGGATAGGAAAGAACAACACTAAACCTTTAGGAATCCGAGAATAATCTTCTTTTCACGAGTTCTACACAATTTCGGATTTTGATATAAAATGAATTCCTTCACTCAAACCAAGTTAAAACTGCTTTGTCCTTCATATTTATTCATGTCTAAATAGCTTTAAACAAAAAAGAACGTTGTACTTTGCAGGATAGGAAAGAACAACTCTAAACCTTTTCAGGAATCCGAGAATAAGCTTCTTTTCACCAGTTCTACACAATTTTGGATTTTGATATAAAATGAATTCCTTCACTCAAACCAAGTTAAAACTGCTTTGTCCTTCATATTTATCCATGTCTGAATGGGTTTCAACAAAATAGAAAGTATTACTTTGCAGTATACCAAAGAACAACACTAAACCTTTAGGAATCCGAGAATAAGCTTCTTTTCACCAGTTCTACACAATTTTGGATTTTGATATAAAATGAATTCCTTCACTCAAACCAAGTTAAAACTGCTTTGTCCTTCATATTTATCCATGTCTGAATCGGTTTCAACAAAATAGAAAGTATTACTTTGCAGTATACCAAAGAACAACACTAAACCTTTAGGAATCCGAGAATAAACTTATTTCCACGAGTTCTACACAATTTCGGATTTTGATATAAAATGAATTCCTTCACTCAAACCAAGTGAAAACTGCTTTGTCATATTTTTCAGCAAGTATGGTCGGACATTCACACCTACTCACAGCCGAACACCTCCGCTCCCGCATTTGATGGTGTATAGTCGGGCATTCTCACCATTTCTCATCAGGTTTTTGCAAATTATGATCTGACATTCACACCTGCTTTTGATGTTGTATGGTTGGGCATTCGCACCTTTTTTTTTACCCATTTTTGAGGAATTATGGGTGGACATTAACACCTTCTTGCAGCTGAACACCTCCTCTCCCACTTATGATCATGTGCGGTTGGATATTCGAACATTTTTTTTCATGTTTTCTAGCAATTATTGATGGACATTGAGACCTTCTTGCAGCTGAACACCTCCGCTCCCGCTTTTGATGGTGTATAGTGGGGCTTCCGAGCCTTCTTCTCCCGCTTTTGATGATGAATGGTCCGGCATTCTTACCTTTTCTAACACATTTTTCAGCAATTATTGTTGGTCATTCACACCTTTCTCATCAGCTTTTTACAAATTATGATCTGACATTCACACCTACTTGCAGCCGAACACCTCGGCTTCCGCTTTTGATGGTGTATATTTTGGCATTCGAACCTTTTCTTACCCGCTTTTTACAAACCATGGTCGGACTTTCATACCTTCTTTTAGCCGAACAACTCCGCTCCCGCTATTGATTGTGTAGAGATGGGTATTTTAGCCTTTTCTTACCCGCTTTTTACCAACTATGGTCGGACATTCACACCTTCTTACAGCGGAACACCTCCGCTCCCTCTTTTCATGGTGTATGTTCTGGCATTCGAACCTTTTCTTACCCACTTTTTACAAACTATGCTCGGACATTCACACCTTCTTGCAGTGAAACACCTCCGCTCCCTCTTTTGATTGTGTATGTTCGGGCATTCGAACCTTTTCTTACCCGCCTTTTTCAAACTATGGTCGGACATTCAAACCTTCTTGTGGCCGAACACATCCACTTCTGCTTGTGATGATGTATAGTTGGGCATTCACACCTTTTCTTACCCATTTTTCAGTAATTATTGGTGGACATTCAGACCTTCTTGCAGCTGAACACCTCCGCTCCCGCTTTTGATGGTGTATAGTCGGGCTTTCGAGCCTTTTCTTCAACGGTGTTTACAAATTATGGTTGGAAATTCAGACCTTGCAGCCGAAACACTCCGCTCCCTCTTTTGATCATACATTGTCGGGCATTCGCACCTTGTCTTACCCGCTTTTTACAAACCATGGTCGGACTTTCACACCTTCTTGTAGCCGAACAACTCCGCTCCCGCTATTGATTGTGTACAGTCCGGTTTTTTAACCTTTTCTTACCCGCTTTTTACCAACTATGGTCGGACATTCGCAGCATCTTACAGCGGAACACCTCCGCTCCCTCTTTTGATGGTGTATGTTCGGGCATTCGAACTTTTTCTTACCCGCTTTTTACAAACTATGCTCGGACATTCAAACCTTCTTGTAGCAGAACACATCCACTTCTTCTTTTGATGATGTATGGTTGGGCATTCGCACCTTTTCTTACCCATTTTTCAGGAATTATGGGTGGATATTCACACCTACTTGCAGTCGAACAGCTCTGCTCCCACTTTTGATTATGTTTGGTTGGATATTCGAACCTTTTCTTAACTGCTTTTTACAAACTTTGGTCGGACGTTCACACCTTCTTGCAGCCGAACACCTCCGCTTCCGCTTTTGATGGTATATATTCGGGCATTCGAACCTTTTCTTACCCACTTTTTACCAACTATGGTCGGACATTCACACCGTCTTTCAAGTGTAACACCTCCGCTCCCTCTTTTGATGGTGTATGTTCGGGCATTCGCACCTTTTCTTACCCGCTTTTTACAAACTATGGTCGTACATTCAAACCTTGTAGCCGAAAACCTCCACTCCCTCTTTTGATCATACTTTGTCGGGCATTCGCACCTTTTCTTACCCGCTTTTTACAAACTATGCTCGGACATTCAAACCTTCTTGTAGCCAAACACATCCACTCCTGCTTTTGTTGATGTATGGTTGGGCATTCGAACCTACTTGTTGCCCGCTTTTCATTAATTATGGGTGGACATTCACACCTTGTCACAGCCAAACACCTCCGCTCCCTGTTTTGATCATGTATGGTTGGACATTCGCACCTTTTCTCACCCGCTTTTTGCAAACTATGGTCGGCCATTCACAGCTTCCTCTCCACCATACTTGTATGGTGGGATATTCACACCCACTTGCATCCGAAGATCTCCGCCCCCACTTTTGTTGATATTTAGTCGGTCATTCACACCTTACCCGTTTTCTTGCCGCCAAACACCTCTGATCTCGCTTTTGATGATGTAAGATTGGGCATTCAGACCTTGCTTTTCCTGCTTTTCACCAACTATAGATGGACATTCACACCTTCTTGCAGCCGAACACTTCCGCTCCACCTTTTAGGTTTCTATCACACCTTTTTTTTCACCGCATTTTATAGATTATGGTTGGAAATTCTCAACCACTCATCCGAAGACCTCTCCTCCCGCTTTTGTTAATATATTTGAACTTTAGTCAGACATTCACACCTACTTGTAGCCGAACACCACCTCTCTAGCTTTTGATGAGGTATGGTCCGGGATTCTTACCGTTTCTAACACATTTTTCAGCAATTATGGTAGGATATTCACACCTTCTTGCAGCTTAACACCTCCTCTCCCACTTATGATCATGTGCGGATTGATTTTCGAAAATTTTCTTTCATGTTTTCTAGCAATTAATTATGGACATTTAGACCTTCTTGCAGCTGAACACCTCCGCTCCCGCTTTTGATCATACATTGTCAGGCATTCGCACCTTGTCTTACCCGCTTTTTAAAAACTTTAGTCGAACATTCACACCTTTTTGCAGCCGAACACAGTTTTTTGCAGCCGAATTTGGGCATTCGCACCTTTTCATACCCACTTTTTACCAACTATGGTCGGACATTCACACCGTCTTACAGCGGAACACCTCCGCTCCCTCTTTTGATGGTGTATGTTCGGGCATTCGAACCTTTTCTTACCCGCTTTTTACAAACTATGCTCGGACATTCAAACCTTCTTGTAGCCGAACACATCCACTCCTGCTTTTGATGATGTATGGTATGGCATTGGAACCTACTTGTTGCCCGCTTTTCATTAATTATGGGTGGACATTCACACCTTGTCGCAGCCAAACACCCTGTTTCGATCATGTATGGTTGGACATTCGCACCTTTTCTCACCCGCTTTTTGCAAACTATGGTCGGCCATTCACAGCTTCCTCTCCACCATACTTGTATGGTGGGATATTCACACCCACTTGCATCCGAAGACCTCCGCCCCCACTTTTGTTGATATTTAGTCGGTCATTCGCACCTTACCCGCTTTTGGCAAACTATGGCCTTCTTGCAGCCAAAAACCTCTGATCTCGCTTTTGATGATGTAAGGTTGGGCATTCAGACCTTGCTTCACCTGCTTTTCACCAAATATAGTCGGACATTCACACCTTCTTGCAGCCGAACACTTCCGCTCCACCTTTTAGTTTTCTATGGGGCATTCACACCTTTATTTTCACCGCATTTTATAAAAACACCACAGGAACACCGTATTGAGGCTTTGTTCTGACCGCTCATTCGGTGTCGCGTTTCTTTCAAGCATTTCTCCTGGTTAGCTCCCAGAGCCGTGTTAAAGTCTACTTCGCATTCACTCTCTTTTCTCAGCAGACTAAAAGAAACTTCCATCCTGCACCGCTGTTAGCTTTTTCACAAGAGCAGAGGAGAGCGCACCGTTCCCAGCGGCACTGCAGTACCGGGTCGATGCTTGGAGTGAACGGAGCAAGCTCCTTTTTCAACTCCTATTGATAAAAATCCATTTAATATGTAGTCCTTGCATAGACATATCACATATTAAACTGATAAGTACAGATGGATTATGTGCAATTAGTAAAGAGAGTAGAGGACGATCTCTCTCGTTGGAAGTCCTTACCTATATCACTTATGGGGAGAGTTACAACCATTAAAATGATGATACTACCAAAAGTTAACTATTTGTTCTCAATGATCCCCATAAAACCATCTGCTACATGGTTTAAGTCACTAGATTCATGCATTTCCAAATTTCTGTGGAAAAACAAACCACCACGTATTAGTTTAAAAACCCTACAGAAGACCAAGGACAGTGGTGGATTAGATTTACCTCATTTTCAGCACTATTCCTTAGCCAATAGGTTACAATATATATCAAAATGGTTTAAACCTTGTTGTTGTCACAGTTCCCAGAGACGTTGTAATCGTTGAGGATTCTATATTCACCCCCTCATTAGAGGCACGTGTTGCAGATTGATGACACTGAATCTTCTTCTCTGTTCATTGCTGGCATCATTCCCAGTATCGTAAGTGTTCGTGGCATTGTTAGCCTCTTCTTCTGGATCTTGATATCGAGCATCCTTTTGTATTTCTGGTTTGTAAGTCCTCTCTCTTCGTTCACCGGAGTCTTCGTCTCTTTGTCCTTGAGTTTGGTGATTTTTTCTTCTTTTGATGCCTTGACACAGTGTGACAGGTGATACCACATGGGAGATCTTTTAACTTGGACTGCTGTCCCTGTGCTGCGAAATGGCTGTGCTGCTCAAATGGTCTCTCCTTCATCATATACACAGTTATTTATACATCACCTTCCACCATGAAGCGTTGTCCCTTTTTGTTTCTCTCTTTGTTCTTAAAATGCTGTTATAAATGTCTAAACCAATCCATTAAACTAGATAATTATTGTCGGTCATTCACACCTTTCTCATCAGCTTTTTGCAAATTATGATCTGACATTCACACCTACTTGCAGCCGAACACCTCGGCTTCCGTTTTTGATGGTGTATATTTTGGCATTCGAACCTTTTCTTACCCACTTTTTACAAACTATGCTCGGACATTCACACCTTCTTGCAGCGAAACCCCTCCGCTCCCTCTTTTGATTTTGTATGTTCGGGCATTCGAACCTTTTCTTACCCGCTTTTTACAAACTATGGTCGGACATTCAAACCTTGTGGCCGAACACATCCACTTCTGCTTTTGATGATGTATAGTTGGGCATTCACACCTTTTCTTACCCATTTTTCAGTAATTATTGGTGGACATTCAGACCTTCTTGCAGCTGAACCCCTCTGCTCCCGCTTTTGATGGTGTATAGTCGGGCTTTCGAGGCTTTTCTTCAACGGTGTTTACAAATTATGGTTGGAAATTCAGACCTTGCAGCCGAACACCTCCGCTCCCTCTTTTGATCATACATTGTCGGGCATTCGCACCTTGTCTTACCCGCGTTTTACAAACCATGGTCGGACTTTCACACCTTCTTGTAGCCGAACAACTCCGCTCCCGCTATTGATTGTGTACAGTCGGGTATTTTAACCTTTTCTTACCCGCTTTTTACCAATTATGGTCGGACTTTCACACCGTCTTACAGCGGAACACCTCCGCTCCCTCTTTTGATGGTGTATGTTCGGGCATTCGAACTTTTTCTTACCCACTTTTTACAAACTATGGTCGGACATTCAAACCTTCTTGTAGCAGAACACATCCACTTCTTCTTTTGATGATGTATGGTTGGGCATTCGCACCTTTTCTTACCCATTTTTCAGGAATTATGGGTGGACATTCACACCTATTTGCAGTCGAACAGCTCTGCTCCCACTTTTGATTATGTTTGGTTGGATATTCGAACCTTTTCTTAACTGCTTTTTACAAACTTTTGTCGGACGTTCACACCTTCTTGCAGCCGAACACCTCCGTTTCCGCTTTTGATGGTATATATTCGGGCATTCGAACCTTTTCTTACCCGCTTTTTACCAACTATGGTCGGACATTCGCACCATCTTACAGCGGAACACCTCCGCTCCCTCTTTTGATGGTGTATTTTCGGGCATTCGCACCTTTTCTTACCCGCTTTTTACAAACTATGGTTGGACATTCAAACCTTCTTGTAGCCGAAAACCTCCACTCCCTCTTTTGATCATACATTGTCGGGCATTCGCACCTTTTCTTACCCGCTTTCTACAAACAATGCTCGGACATTCAAACCTTCTTGTAGCCAAACACATCCACTCCTGCTTTTGTTGATGTATGGTTGGGCATTCGAACCTACTTGTTGCCCGCTTTTCATTAATTATGGGTGGACATTCAGACCTACTTGCAGCCGAACACCTCAGCTTCCGCTTTTGATGGTGTATATTTTTGCATTCGAACCTTTTCTTACCCGCTTTTTACAAACCATGGTCGGACTTTCACACCTTCTTTTAGCCGAACAACTCCGCTCCCGCTATTGATTGTGTAGAGTCGGGTATTTTAACCTTTTCTTACCCGCTTTTTACCAACTATGGTTGGACATTCACACCTTCTTACAGCGGAACACCTCCGCTCCCTCTTTTGATTGTGTATGTTCGGGCATTCAAACCTTTTCTTACCCACCTTTTACAAACTATGGTCGGACATTCAAACCTTCTTGTGGCCGAACACATCCACTTCTGCTTTTGATGATGTATAGTTGGGCATTCACACCTTTTCTTACCCATTTTTCAGTAATTATTGGTGGACATTCAGACCTTCTTGCAGCTGAACACCTCTGCTCCCGCTTTTGATGGTGTATAGTCGGGCTTTCGAGGCTTTTCTTCAACGGTGTTTACAAATTATGGTTGGAAATTCAGACCTTGCAGCCGAACACCTCCGCTCCCTCTTTTGATCATACATTGTCGGGCATTCGCACCTTGTCTTACCCGCGTTTTACAAACCATGGTCGGACTTTCACACCTTCTTGTAGCCGAACAACTCCGCTCCCGCTATTGATTGTGTACAGTCGGGTATTTTAACCTTTTCTTACCCGCTTTTTACCAATTATGGTCGGACATTCACACCGTCTTACAGCGGAACACCTCCGCTCCCAATTTTGATGGTGTATGTTCGAGCATTCGAACTTTTTCTTACCCACTTTTTACAAGCTATGGTCGGACATTCAAACCTTCTTGTAGCAGAACACATCCACTTCTTCTTTTGATGATGTATGGTTGGGCATTCGCACCTTTTCTTACCCATTTTTCAGGAATTATGGGTGGAAATTCACACCTACTTGCAGTCGAACAGCTCTGCTCCCACTTTTGATTATGTTTGGTTGGATATTCGAACCTTTTCTTAACTGCTTTTTACAAACTTTGGTCGGACGTTCACACCTTCTTGCAGCCGAACACCTCCGCTTCCGCTTATGATGGTATATATTCGGGCATTCGAACCTTTTCTTACCCGCTTTTTACCAACTATGGTCGGACATTCGCACCATCTTACAGCGGAACACCTCCGCTCCCTCTTTTGATGGTGTATTTTCGGGCATTCAAACCTTTTCTTACCCGCCTTTTACAAACTATGGTCGGACATTCAAACCTTCTTGTGTCCGAACACATCCACTTCTGCTTTTGATGATGTATAGTTGGGCTTTCACACCTCTTCTTACCCATTTTTCAGTAATTATTGGTGGACATTCAGACCTTCTTGCAGCTGAACACCTCTGCTCCCGCTTTTGATGGTGTATAGTCGGGCTTTCGAGGCTTTTCTTCAACGGTGTTTACAAATTATGGTTGGAAATTCAGACCTTGCAGCCGAACACCTCCGCTCCCTCTTTTGATCATACATTGTCGGACATTCGCACCTTGTCTTACCCGCGTTTTACAAACCATGGTCGGACATTCACAGCTTCCTCTCCACCATACTTGTATGGTGGGATATTCACACCCACTTGCATCCGAAGACCTCCGCCCCCACTTTTGTTGATATTTAGTCGGTCGTTCACACCTTACCCGTTTTCTTGCAGCCAAACACCTCTGATCTCGCTTTTGATGATGTAAGATTGGGCATTCAGACCTTGCTTTTCCTGCTTTTCACCAACTATAGACGGACATTCACACCTTCTTGCAGCCGAACACTTCCGCTCCACCTTTTAGGTTTCTATCACACCTTTTTTTTCACCGCATTTTATAGATTATGGTTGGAAATTCTCAACCACTCATCCGAAGACCTCTCCTCCCGCTTTTGTTAATATATTTGAACTTTAGTCAGACATTCACACCTACTTGCAGCCGAACACCACCTCTCTAGCTTTTGATGATGTATGGTCCGGCATTCTTACCGTTTCTAACACATTTTTCAGCAATTATGGTAGGACATTCACACCTTCTTGCAGCTGAACACCTCCTCTCCCACTTATGATCATGTGCAGATTGATTTTCGAAAATTTTCTTTCATGTTTTCTAGCAATTAATGATGGACATTTAGACCTTCTTGCAGCTGAACACCTCCGCTCCCGCTTTTGATCATACATTGTCAGGCATTCGAACCTTGTCTTACAAACTTTAGTCAAACATTCACACCTTTTTGCAGCCGAACACAGTTTTTTTCAGCCGAACTTGGACATTCGCACCTTTTCTCACCCGCTTTTTGCAAACTATGGTCGGCCATTCACAGCTTCCTCTCCACCATACTTCTATGGTGGGATATTCACACCCACTTGCATCCGAAGACCTCCGCCCCCACTTTTGTTGATATTTAGTCGGTCATTCGCACCTTACCCACTTTTGGCAAACTATGGCCTTCTTGCAGCCAAAAACCTCTGATCTCGCTTTTGATGATGTAAGGTTGGGCATTCAGACCTTGCTTCACCTGCTTTTCACCAAATATAGTCGGACATTCACACCTTCTTGCAGCCGAACACTTCCGCTCCACCTTTTAGTTTTCATTGAATCCTAGTAAACAGCCGAACACTTCCACTCCTGCTTTTGATGATGTATGGTTGGGCATTCACACCTTTTTTTTGCCCATTTTTCAGGAATTATTGGTGGACATTCACACCTTGCAGCTGAACACCTCCTATCCCACTTATGATCATGTGTGGTTTTATTTTCGAAAAGTTTCTTTCATGTTTTCTAGCAATTATTGATGGACATGTAGACCTTCTTGCAGCTGAACACCTCCGCTCCCGCTTTTGATCATACATTGTCAGGCATTCGCACCTTGTCTTACCCACTTTTTACAAACTTTAGTCGAACAGTCACACCTACTTGCAGCCGAACACAACCTCTCTCGCTTTTGATGATGTATGGACCGGCATTCTTACCTTTTCTAACACATTTTTCAGCAATTATGGTCGGAGATTCACACCTACTCACAGCTGAACAACTCCGCTACCGCATTTGATGGTGTATAGTCGGGCATTTTCACGCTTTCTCATCAGCTTTTTGCAAATTATGATCTGACATTCACACCTACTTGCAGTCGAACAGCTCTGCTCCCGCTTTTGATTATGTTTGGTTGGATATTCGAACCTTTTCTTAACTGCTTTTTACAAACTTTGGTTGGACGTTCACACCTTCTTGTAGCCGAACACATGCACTCCTGCTTTTGATGATGTATGGTTGGGCATTCGCACCTTTTTTTTACCCATTTTTCAGGTATTATGGGTGGACATTCACACCTTCTTGCAGCTGGACACCTCCCCTCCCACTTATGATCATGTGTGGTTTGATTTTCGAAAATTTTCTTTCGTGTTTTCTAGCAATTATTGATGGACATTTAGACCTTCTTGCAGCTGAACACCACCTCTCCCGATTTTGATGATGTATGGACCGGCATTTTTACCTTTTCTAACACATTTTTCAGCAATTATGGTTGGAGATTCACACCTACTCACAGCCGAACAACTCCGCTACCGCATTTGATGGTGTATAGTCGGGCATTCTCACCCTTTCTCATCAGCTTTTTGCAAATTATGATCTGACATTCACACCTACTTCCAGTCGAACAGCTCTGCTCCCGCTTTTGATTATGTTTGGTTAGATATTCGAACCTTTTCTTAACTGCTTTTTACAAACTTTGGTCGGACGTTCACAATATCTTGCAGCCGAACACCTCCGCTCCCGCTTTTGATGGTGTATATTCGGGCATACGAACCTTTTCTTACCCGCTTTTTACAAACCAAGGTCGGACTTTCACACCTTCTCTTAGCTGAACAACTCCGCTCCCTCTTTTGATTGTGTACAGTCGGGTAATTTAACCTTTTCTTACCCGCTTTTTACCATCTATGGTCGGACATTCACACCGTCTTACAGCGGAACACCTCCGCTCCCTCTTTTGATGATGTATGGTTAGGCATTCGCACCTTTTCTTACCCATTTTTCAGTAATTATGGGTAGACATTCACACCTTCTTGCAGCTGAACACCTCCTCTCCCGCTTATGATCATGTGCAGTTTGATATTCGAAAATTTTCTTTCATGTTTTCTAGCAATTATTGATGGACATTCAGACCGTCTTGCAGCTGAACACCTCCGCTCCCACTTTTGATGGTGTATAGTCGGGCTTTCGAGCCTTTTCTTCCCCGGTTTTTACAAATTATGGTTGGACATTCAGACCTTCTTGCAGCCGAAAACCTCCACTCCCTCTTTTGATCATACATTGTCGGGCATTCGCACCTTTTCTTACCCGCTTTTTACAAACCATGGTCGGACTTTCACACCTTTTAGTAGCCGAACAACTCCGCTCCCGCTATTGATTGTGTACAGTCGGGTATTTTAACCTTTTCTTACCCGCTTTTTACCAACTATGGTTGGACATTCACACCTTCTTACAGCAGAACACCTCCGCTCCCTGTTTTGATTATGTATGGTTTGACATTCGCACCTTCTCTCACCCGCCTTTTACTATGGTCGGCCATTCACAGCTTCCTCTCCACCATACTTGTATGGTGGGATATTCACACCCACCTGCATCCGAAGACCTCCGCCCCCACTTTTGTTGATATTTAGTCGGTCATTCGCACCTTACCCGCTTTTGGCAAACTATGGCCTTCTTGCAGCCAAACACCTCTGATCTCGCTTTTGATGATGTAAGGTTGGGCATTCAGACCTTGCTTCACCTGCTTTTCACCAAATATAGTCGGACATTCACACCAACTTGCATCCGAAGACCTCCGCCCCAAATTTTGTTGATATTTAGTCGGACATTCGCACCTTACCCGCTTTTGGCAAACTATGGCCTTCTTGCAGCCAAACACCTCTGATCTCGCTTTTGATGATGTAAGGTTGGGCATTCAGACCTTGCTTCACCTGCTTTTCACCAAATATAGTCGGACAGTCACACCTTCTTGCAGCCGAACACTTCCGCTCCACCTTTTAGTGTTCTATCACACCTTTTTTTCACCGCATTTTATACATTATGGTTGGAAATTTTCAACCACTCTCATCCGAAGACCTCTCCTCCCACTTTTGTTAATATATTTGAACTTTAGTCGGACATTCAAACCTTCTTGCAGCTGAACCACCTCCGCTCCCTGTTTTGATCATATATGGTTTGGCAATACTACCTTTTCTTACCCGTTTGTGAGTAATTATGGCTGGACATTCACACCTACTTGCAGCCGAACACAACCTCTCTCGCTTTTGATGATGTATGGACCGGCATTCTTACCTTTTCTAACACATTTTCCAGCAATTATGGTCGGAGATTCACACCTACTCACAGCCGAACAACTCCGCTACCGCATTTGATGGTGTATAGTCGGGCATTCTCACCCTTTCTCATAAGCTTTTGGCAAATTATGATCTGACATTCACACCTACTTGCAGTCGAACAGCTCTGCTCCCGCTTTTGATTATGTATGGTTGGATATTCGAACCTTTTCTTAACTGCTTTTTACAAACTTTGGTTGGATGTTCACACCTTCTTGTAGCCGAACACATGCACTCCTGCTTTTGATGATGTATGGTTGGGCATTCGCACCTTTTTTTTACCCATTTTTCAGGTATTATGGGTGGACATTCACACCTTCTTGCAGCTGAACACCTCCTCTCCCACTTATGATCATGTGTGGTTTGATTTTCGAAAATTTTCTTTCATGTTTTCTAGCAATTATTGATGGACATTTAGACCTTCTTGCAGCTGAACACCACCTCTCCCGATTTTGATTATGTATGGACCGGCATTTTTACCTTTTGTAACACATTTTTCAGCAATTATGGTCGGAGATTCACACCTACTCACAGCCGAACAACTCCGCTACCGCATTTGATGGTGTATAGTCGGGCATTCTCACCCTTTCTCATCAGCTTTTTGCAAATTATGATCTGACATTCACACCTACTTGCAGTCGAACAGCTCTGCTCCCGCTTTTGATTATGTATGGTTGGATATTCGAACCTTTTCTTAACTGCTTTTTACAAACTTTGGTTGGACGTTCACACCTTGTAGCCGAACACATGCACTCCTGCTTTTGATGATGTATGGTTGGGCATTCGCACCTTTTTTTTACCCATTTTTCAGGTATTATGGGTGGACATTCACACCTTCTTGCAGCTGAACACCTCCCCTCCCACTTATGATCATGTGTGGTTTGATTTTCGAAAATTTTCTTTCATGTTTTCTAGCAATTATTGATGGACATTTAGACCTTCTTGCAGCTGAACACCACCTCTCCCGATTTTGATGATGTATGGACCGGCACTTTTACCTTTTCTAACACATTTTTCAGCAATTATGGTTGGAGATTCACACCTACTCACAGCCGAACAACTCCGCTACCGCATTTGATGGTGTATAGTCGGGCATTCTCACCCTTTCTCATCAGCTTTTTGCAAATTATGATCTGACATTCACACCTACTTCCAGTCGAACAGCTCTGCTCCCGCTTTTGATTATGTTTGGTTAGATATTCGAACCTTTTCTTACCCGCTTTTTACCAACTATGGTTGGACATTCACACCTTCTTACAGCAGAACACCTCTGCTCCCTGTTTTGATTATGTATGGTTTGACATTCGCACGTTTTCTTATCCATTTTTCAGTAATTATGGGTAGACATTCACACCTTCTTGCAGCTGAACACCTCCTCTCCCGCTTATGATCATGTGCAGTTTGATATTTGAAAATTTTCTTTCATGTTTTCTAGCAATTATTGATGGACATTCAGACCGTCTTGCAGCTGAACACCTCCGCTCCCACTTTTGATGGTGTATAGTCGGGCTTTCGAGCCTTTTCTTCCCCGGTTTTTACAAATTATGGTTGGACATTCAGACCTTCTTGCAGCCGAAAACTTCCACTCCCTCTTTTGATCATACATTGTCGGGCATTCGCACCTTTTTGTACCCGCTTTTTACAAACCATGGTCGGACTTTCACACCTTTTAGTAGCCGAACAACTCCGCTCCCGCTATTGATTGTGTACAGTCGGGTATTTTAACCTTTTCTTACCCGCTTTTTACCAACTATGGTTGGACATTCACACCTTCTTACAGCAGAACACCTCCGCTCCCTGTTTTGATTATGTATGGTTTGACATTCGCACCTTCTCTCACCCGCCTTTTACTATGGTCGGCCATTCACAGCTTCCTCTCCACCATACTTGTATGGTGGGATATTCACACCCACTTGCATCCGAAGACCTCCGCCCCCACTTTTGTTGATATTTAGTCGGTCATTCGCACCTTACCCGCTTTTGGCAAACTATGGCCTTCTTGCAGCCAAACACCTCTGATCTCGCTTTTGATGATGTAAGGTTGGGCATTCAGACCTTGCTTCACCTGCTTTTCACCAAATATAGTCGGACATTCACACCCACTTGCATCCGAAGACCTCCGCCCCAAATTTTGTTGATATTTAGTCGGACATTCGCACCTTACCCGCTTTTGGCAAACTATGGCCTTCTTGCAGCCAAACACCTCTGATCTCGCTTTTGATGATGTAAGGTTGGGCATTCAGACCTTGCTTCACCTGCTTTTCACCAAATATAGACGGACATTCACACCTTCTTGCAGCCGAACACTTCCGCTTTTAGTGTTCTATGAGGCATTCACATATTTTCTTTCACCGTATTTTATAGATTATGGTTGGAAATTCTCACCCACTCTCATCCGAAGACCTCTCCTCCCGCTTTTGTTAATATATAGTCGGGCATTCGAACCTTTTCTTACCCGCTTTTTACAAATTATGGTCGAACATTCACACCTACTTGCAGCTGAATACTTCCGCTCCACCTTTTAGGTATGTATGGTTGGCATTTGCACTTCTTTTTATACTGATTGCTGAAGATTAAGTTGTTCTTTCTCAAACTACAATTTTTTTTTAATTGTTGAAACTTGATTTGAAGTGGATAAATAAGGAGGACAAACAGTTTTAAGTCAGGCTGATAGAAGGAATTAATTTTATAGCAAAATCTGTATTTCGTCATATGTCGAGAGATGCTTATTGCTGAAGAAGTTCTTTCTCATTCTACAAAGTACAACGTTGTTTATCGTTGAAACTTGATTAGACATGAATAAATATGAAGGACAAAGCAGTCTTAACTTGGTTTGAGTTAATGAATTCGTTTTATAGGAGAATCCGAATTCGTGCATAACTCATAAAATAGAGCTTATTTTCGGATTCCTGAAGAATGAGTCTGGTTCTTTCTCATAATACAAAGTTTGTTGTTTATTGTTGAAACTTCATCAGAAGTGAAGAAATAAATGAATGCCTATCAACAAATGTGGGATCTAAACTCTACTGCTTCCTCTAAAATAATTTCCTTTCTCAATTTAGAAATGTGTGTGTGTAAGTCACAACACCCGTGACACCAAAACGGCTTTCTTTTCTCTACACTCTGCACTATGAGCACACACACCAAATCAGAAAGGCTTTTTTCTCTCTTTTCTACATTATGGACTGTGGGGACACAAAACCGCTCTCTCTCTTTTTTTTTTTTTATCGTCTGCCAGGGCGTTGTCTCACGTATTAGATTATGCTTAAGATACGAATGGGTTTATCAGTCACATCAGAATCCATACATACTGATCCTCCCGTAATAAAATGGTCGGATCTTATCAAACACACTTTGTTTCTTGTGACAATCAAGTCAGCGAAACAGCGTATACACGTCAAGACACTGAATCAAGTTTGCCACAAGAACTCATAAGTTTGGCAGTATTGCTCTGCCGTCAGCAATCATACACCCATTTTATTTTCGTGAGACATGTGCAAGCACCTGTTCATCTACTGTTCTATCACTATGAATTAGTGATCTATTATCAATAAGGATACTTCTACAACTACTATCAAAGTATGTCCGGACTTCTTATGTTGTCAGTTGCTATATATGAATAAGTGGGTAGCTACTGACAAGCATTAAGCATGTCACACAGCCCAAACATATAACATTTCAGGACACACCACACAGTTAACAACCACAGTGAAGCGTGTCAAAGCCCAAACATGTAACATTCAACAGGACACTTACACAACACATTCAAATCAAACAGTCAGACAACATACAAGAACATATACCCCAGCCGGCATTGCTCCCTGCCTATTTTCGTACAGCACACTATGTGTGCGCACACCTTTATTCACAAACTCTTCAACTTATACTCTTTTACCGAAGCTGCTACAGCTCGATTGGCCGAATACCCTTTGATCCTATTTCGGTGAATTTGACATCTGCCTTACATATAACAGATTAGCGGTTTAGCAGTTTTAATTTAGTTTGAGTGAAGGAATTCATTTTATAGCAAAATCCGAAATCGTGAAGAACTCATGAAAGTAAGCTTATTCTCGGATTCCTGAAACTTTAGATTTGCTCTTTCTTTTACTGCAAAGTACAACGTTGTTTTTTTTGTTTAAATCTTTCTAGACATGGTAAATATTAAGGACAAAGCAGTTTTCACATAGTTTGAGTGAAGGAATTCATTTTATAGATAAAATCCCAAGAGTCTGCTGAGAAAAGAGAGTGAATGCGAAGTAGACTTTAACACGGCTATGGGAGCGAGCCGAGTGTGGGCTAACCAGGAGAATTGCTTGAAAGAAACGCGACCCCGAATGAGCGGTCAGAACAAAGCCTCAATACGGGATTCTCGTGGTGTTTTTGTTGCTGCCTTGTCTTTTGCACAGAGTAAAAGACAAGGCAGCCATCGAATAGGGCCCGATTGTTCCTACTTGGTCAGCCGAGGAGCAAGGGGGGGGAGCAAGCGTCTCAACCAAGCTATGCCAACTAGCCTGATGCCCTGCTCCTGCAGTGATGGATAATCATACACTGGTTTCTCTTCATAATGTACAAGTCTTTCGCCTTTTGCTAAAGACTTCCGTGGAGAGCAGCACTAATGAGTTGTTTCTATTTTTGGCAGGCTTTAACTTTGCGGGTGAAGATCTTTCTGTCTGTGCAAAAGAAATCTTGTTACTGTGCAGAGTGACTTCTCTGAGTAGAGTCGCCTTACTTGTTGCGACTGTGCCGATGTTCGAAGCTGGAGTGCAAAGTTGTTGCTTGAATGGTGCTCGCTGGAGCGTGTGGTAGTGTAAAGTTATACCATTTAAAAGGGCTGAAGAGTGCTCAGTGCAGCGGGTGGGCGGAGGTGCAAAGTGACACTATGGCCATAAAAAGAACACCGCTACAAGTGCGCATTGTGCCAGGAAGGGCCCTCGGACGTGAACCAGTGGACAGATATCGCTTCTCGGCCTTTTGGCTAAGATCAAGTGTAGTATCTGTTCTTAGCAGTTTAATATGTGATATGTCTATGCAAGGACTACATATTAAATGGATTTTTATCAATAGGAGTCCGGACATTCGCACCTTGTCTTACCCGCGTTTTACAAACCATGGTCGGACTTTCACACCTTCTTGTAGCTGAACAACTCCGCTCCCGCTATTGATTGTGTACAGTCGGGTATTTTAACCTTTTCTTACCCGCTTTTTACCAATTATGGTCGGACATTCACACCGTCTTACAGCGGAACACCTCCGCTCCCTCTTTTGATGGTGTATGTTCGGGCATTCGAACTTTTTCTTACCCACTTTTTACAAACTATGGTCGGACATTCAAACCTTCTTGTAGCAGAACACATCCACTTCTTCTTTTGATGATGTATGGTTGGGCATTCGCACCTTTTCTTACCCATTTTTCAGGAATTATGGCTGGACATTCACACCTACTTGCAGTCGAACAGCTCTGCTCCCACTTTTTATTATGTTTGGTTGGATATTCGAACCTTTTCTTAACTGCTTTTTACAAACTTTGGTCGGACGTTCACAACTTCTTACAGCCGAACACCTCCGCTTCCGCTTTTGATGGTATATAATCGGGCATTCGAACCTTTTCTTACCCGTTTTTTACCAACTATGGTCGGACATTCACACCGTCTTTCAGCGGAACACCTCCGCTCCCTCTTTTGATGGTGTATGTTCGGGCATTCGCACCTTTTCTTACCCGCTTTTTACAAACTATGGTCGTACATTCAAACCTTCTTGTAGCCGAAAACCTCCACTCCCTCTTTTGATCATACTTTGTCGGGCATTCGCACCTTTTCTTACCCGCTTTTTACAAACTATGCTCGGACATTCAAACCTTCTTGTAGCCAAACACATCCACTCCTGCTTTTGTTGATGTATGGTTGGGCATTCGAACCTACTTGTTGCCCGCTTTTCATTAATTATGGGTGGACATTCACACCTTGTCGCAGCCAAACACCTCCGCTCCCTGTTTTGATCATGTATGGTTGGACATTCGCACCTTTTCTCACCCGCTTTTTGCAAACTATGGTCGGCCATTCACAGCTTCCTCTCCACCATACTTGTATGGTGGGATATTCACACCCACTTGCATCCGAAGACCTCCGCCCCCACTTTTGTTGATATTTAGTCGATCATTCACACCTTACCCGTTTTCTTGCCGCCAAACACCTCTGATCTCGCTTTTGATGATGTAAGATTGGGCATTCAGACCTTGCTTTTCCTGCTTTTCACCAACTATATATATAACATTCACACCTTCTTGCAGCCGAACACTTCCGCTCCACCTTTTAGGTATCTATCACACCTTTTTTTTCACCGCATTTTATAGATTATGGTTGGAAATTCTCAACCACTCATCCGAAGACCTCTCCTCCCGCTTTTGTTAATATATTTGAACTTTACTCAGACATTCACACCTACTTGCAGCCGAACACCACCTCTTTTGATGATGTATATTCCGGCATTCTTACCGTATCTAACACATTTTTCAGCAATTATGGTAGGACATTCACACCTTCTTGCAGCTGAACACCTCCTCTCCCACTTATGATCATGTGCGGATTGATTTTCGAAAATTTTCTTTCATGTTTTCTATTAATTAAAAATGGACATTTAGACCTTCTTGCAGCTGAACACCTCCGCTCCCGCTTTTGATCATAGATTGTCAGGCATTCGCACCTTGTCTTACCCGCTTTTTACAAAATTTAGTCGAACATTCACACCTTTTTGCAGCCGAATTTGGGCATTCGAACCTTTTCATACCCACTTTTTACCAACTATGGTCGGACATTCACACCGTCTTACAGCGGAACACCTCCGCTCCCTCTTTTGATGGTGTATGTTCGGGCATTCGAACCTTTTCTTACCCGCTTTTTACAAACTATGCTCGGATATTCAAACCTTCTTGTAGCCGAACACATCCACTCCTGCTTTTGATGATGTATGGTTGGGCATTCGAACCTACTTGTTGCCCGCTTTTCATTAATTATGGGTGGACATTCACACCTTGTCGCAGCCAAACACCTCCGCTCCCTGTTTTGATCATGTATGGTTGGACATTCGCACCTTTTCTCACCCGCTTTTTGCAAACTATGGTCGGCCATTCACAGCTTCCTCTCCACCATACTTGTATGGTGGGATATTCACACCCACTTGCATCCGAAGACCTCCGCCCCCACTTTTGTTGATATTTAGCCGATCATTCGCACCTTACCCGCTTTTGGCAAACTATGGCCTTCTTGCAGCCAAAAACCTCTGATCTCGCTTTTGATGATGTAAGGTTGGGCATTCAGACCTTGCTTCACCTGCTTTTCACCAAATATAGTCGGACATTCACACCTTCTTGCAGCCGAACACTTCCGCTCCACCTTTTAGTTTTCTATGGGGCATTCACACCTTTTTTTACACCGCATTTTATAAAAACACCACAGGAACACCGTATTGAGGCTTTGTTCTGACCGCTCATTCGGTGTCGCGTTTCTTTCAAGCAATTCTCCTGGTTAGCCCGCACTCGGCTCGCTCCCAGAGCCGTGTTAAAGTCTGCTTCGCATTCACTCTCTTTTCTCAGCAGATTAAAGAAACTTCCATCCTGCACCGCTGTTTGCTTTTTCACAAGAGCAGATGAGAGCGCACCGTTCCCAGCGGCACTGCAGTACCGGGTCGATGCTTGGAGTGAACGGAGCAAGCTCCTTTTTCAACTCCTATTGATAAAAATCCATTTAATATGTAGTCCTTGCATAGACATATAACATATTAAACTGATAAGTACAGATACTACACTTGATCTTAGCCAAAATGCCGAGAAGCGATAACTGTCCACTGGTTCACGTCCGAGGGCCCTTCCTGGCACAATGCGCACTTGTAGCGGTGTTCGTTTTATGGCCATAGTGTCACTTTGCACCTCCGCCCACCCGCTGCACTGAGCACTCTTCAGCCCTTTTAAATGGTATAACTTTACACTACCGCACGCTCCAGCGAGCACCATTCAAGCAACATCGGCACAGTCGCAACAAGTGAGGCGACTCTACTCAGAGAAGTCACTCTGCACAGTAACAAGATTTCTTTTGCACAGACAGAAAGGGCTTCACCCGCAAAGGTAAAGCCTGCCAAAAATAGAAACAATTCATTAGTGCTGCTCTACACGGAAGTCTTTAGTAAAAGGCGAAAGACTTGTACATTATGAAGAGAAACCAGTGTATGATTATCCATCACTGCGGGAGCAGGGCATCAGGCTAGTTGGCATAGCCACCTTCCCCATGGTGAGCTTTGCTTGGTTGAGACGCTTGCTCCCCCCCCTTGCTCCTCGGCTGACCAAGTAGGAACAATCGGGCCATATTCGATGGCGGCCTTGTCTTTTACTCTGTGCAAAAGACAAGGCAGCCACAAACAACACGGGAACACCGTGTTGAGGCTTTGATCTGACTGCTCATTCGGTGTCGCGTTTCTTTCAAGCAATTCTCCCAGTTAGCCCGCACTCGGCTCGCTCCCAGAACCGTGTTTAAGTCTGCTTCGCATTCACTCTCTTTTATCAGCAGATTAAAAGAAAGTTTCATCTTAGGCTCCCTGAAACTTCCATCCTGCACCGCTGTTTGCTTTTTCACAAGAGCAGAGGAGAGCGCACCGTTCCCAGCGGCACTGCAGTACCGGGTCGATGCTTGGAGTGAACGGAGCAAGCTCCTTTTTCAACTCCTATTGATACAAATCCATTTAATATGTAGTCTCGCATAGAGGACATATCAGACATTAAACTGATAAGAACAGATACTACACTTGATCTTAGCCAAAAGGCCGAGAAGCGATAACTGTCCACTGGTTCACGTCCGAGGGCCCTTCCTGGCACAATGCGCACTTGTAGCGGTGTTCTTTTTATGGCCATAGTGTCACTTTGCACCTCCGCCCACCCGCTGCACTGAGCACTCTTCAGCCCTTTTAAATGGTATAACTTTACACTACCACACGCTCCAGCGAGCACCATTCAAGCAACATCGGCACAGTCGCAACAAGTGAGGCGACTCTACTCAGAGAAGTCACTCTGCACAGTAACAAGATTTCTTTTGCACAGACAGAAAGGGCTTCATCCGCAAAGGTAAAGCCTGCCAAAAATAGAAACAACTCATTAGTGCTGCTCAACGTTGTACTTTGCAGTAAAAGAAAGAGCAAATCTAAAGTTTCAGGAATCCGAGAATAAGCTTACTTTCATGAGTTCTTCACGATTTCGGATTTTGCTATAAAATGAATTCCTTCACTCAAACTAAATTAAAACTGCTAAACCGCTAATCTGTTACATACAAGGCAGATGTCAAATTCACCGAAATAGGATCTAAGGGTATTTGGCCAATCGAGCTGTAGCAGCTTCGGTAAAAGAGTATAAGTTGAAGAGTTTGTGAATAAAGGTGTGCGCACACATAGTGAGTTGTAGGAAAATAGGCAAGGAGCAATGCCGGCTGGGGTATATGTTCTTGTATGTTGTCTGACTGTTTGATTTGAATGTGTTGTGTAAGTGTCCTGTTGAATGTTACATGTTTGGGCTTTGACACGCTTCACTGTGGTTGTTAACTGTGTGGTGTGTCCTGAAATGTTATATGTTTGGGCTGTGTGACATGCTTAATGCTTTTCAGTAGCAACCCACTTATTCATATATAGCAACTGACAACATAAGAAGTCCGGACATACTTTGACAGTAGTTGTAGAAGTATCCTTATTGATAATAGATAAACTAATTCATAGTGATAGAACAGTAGATGAACAGGTGCCTGCACATGTCTCATGAAAATAAAATGGGTGTATGATTGCTGACGGCAGAGCAATACTGCCAAACTTATGAGTTCTTGTGGCAAACTTGATTCAGTGTCTTGACGTGTATACGCTGTTTCGCTGACTTGTCACAAGAAACAAAGTGTGTTTGATAAGATCCGACCATTTTATTACGGGAGGATCAGTATGTATGGATTCTGATGTGACTGATAAACCCATTCGTATCTTAAGCATAATCTAATACGTGAGACAACGCCCTGGTACACAATCAAAAAAAAAAAGAGAGAGAGCGGTTTTGTGTCCCCACAGTCCATAATGTAGAAAAGAGAGAAAAAAGCCTTTCTGATTTGGTGTGTGTGCTCACAGTGCAGAGTGTAGAGAAAAGAGAGAAAAGAAAGCCGTTTTGGTGTCACGGGTGTTGTGACTTACACACACACATTTCTGAATTGAGAAAGGAAATTATTTTAGAGAAAGCACTAGAGTTTAGATCCCACATTTGTTGATAAGCATTCATTTAATTTTTCTTTTAATCAGTTTTAAAGTGAATACTAACTGAGAAATGAAAAAGGTGAAGAGTTTAGAAGCTTGGTTCAAGAGCAAAACTTGGTTTATGATCAGCTGAGTCTCTAAACAGAACAGCAAAGGGCTTCATCGAACATTTAAAAAAGATTCAGATTGTTAGAATATCCAGAATTTATAGGAATGGTGGTGATTACTCTTATTTTCTAGAATGGAAATAACTGCACCATGTCTGTTTTATGAATTTAAGGGGCTAAAAAGTTTTGTTCTCGTTTTTCTATGATTAACCGAATGTATGTGAGAGTCCAAACAGACAGAAGGGGCGAGCGCTGGACCTTCCAAAAAAGATGAGACAGGCTGGACCTGTGCCATACTAGTTAAGACCTGCCTGTGGATAACAGGTTCTTTAAACTCTCACACACACAAACTCACACACGTTCGCACACATACACCCATACACACACACATTCTTGAACTTGCTGCAAGATTAAACATTTGCATTAACTGACTCCAGCAACTCTGAGTCTCATTGAGAGACTTTTCTCAACAATTGGGTCCTCAAACCAGATCTCAACGTTTTTTCCGCTTTCCAGGGTCGGAGCTGAAACCGTGCACGGGGGAGTCCAGTACTCCTAATGAAAGACCCCCTGCTGAATTGCGGTAATTAGGGGCCAGTGTCCACTGAAAGGGGGAAAAAGGGACGAGATCGTACTTTTGAATCAATGGCCAGAAGCCATTGGCAGTGCAGGCATCAACAATAATGGTGTTATTTCACCCATTAACACTTAAGGTACCTCATGCAGTGGCTGTGATATGGTTACTTAACAAAATATCTTTACCAGACATCTCTCCTACATAACAGTTCTTCTTTCACAGCCACACCTTGTTGTCGAGCGATGTGCTACACTTAATCCATCCACACTGCTACCTACCCCACAGATGGAAAGCCTCATGATTGCATGTCAGAAATAACCATCAGTGTTTTACCCAGGCCAGACTTAACTGATATACGTTATGAAAATGCAGAAATAACTATATTTATTCAACAGGTCAAGCAAAAAACCCTGATGGCACAAATGCTACAGGATTTGCAGTAGTAACAGAAACTGAAGTTTTCTTAAAACAACCACTACCAAAAAATTACTCTGTTCAAGCAGTCGAATTGGTAGCTTTAACTGAAGCTTGTAAATTAAATAACAAAAAGGTTGTTAACGTTTACACTGACAGTCAGTATGCCTTCTCAACTGTACATGTGTTAACACAGCATTGGAAAAACAGGTATGTTGACATCCACAGCTAAATGTATAAACTACAAATATTTTAGCATTATTAGATGTTATTCAATTGCCATCTACAATAGACTCGTATGAATGACCGGAAGGAAAACCATACTGCCAAAGAATTTGTTTAAATATGCTGCAGTATTGAGCCACGGACCATGTCATGTCTCAACAGGAGGGATGGAAGCAATAATGAACAAGGTTTTTACAGCATATGGTTTTACTAATTATTGAATTTTTTTTTTTAGAATAAATAAATGAATAAAGTTTTGTCTAGCAGGTCAAATATGTGCAAAATACATTCCACAGGGCAATCTAAGACCAAAACGAAGATAATTCCCTAAGCCAGTGTATCTTTTTCAACATATTTGTTTGGATTTCATTATTGTGTAGATTTCATTGAACTAAATTAATGTTAAGGGAAACGATTCTGCTCAGTGACAACAGAGGTTTTTACCAAATGGTCTGAAATATTTCCATGTGCACAAGCAGATGCACTCTCAGTAGCAAAATCACGCGTAAAATAACTCATTTCTAGATTTGAAATACCTGAAAAGATCTTCAGTGATAATTTGACACACTTTGTAAACTATGTCATCTCACTGATGGCAAAGAACTTAAAATAGATCTTAGAAACCACTGTGATATAGAAGGTTTCGCTAACACATTGGAATTGTTTTACTATTTACATATGCATGTGCAGTGAAGAATTGCTTGCTGCTGATAAATGCAAAGAAGAACAGCTTACATATAGATGCTCACATATAGGCTGCTGAATGCAATGAAGACCTGCTTATCCAGTAAATTTCAATGTCAATGTGTGTTGGAAAAATTATATAGTTATACTATGACAGAAGAGTCCCTCCATCTGTTCACCTTCTATGATTCAAGCAAAAGAGTTTTGACTCTGGTACTAGTCTTTCCCATAATATTAACTGGTGAGAAGCACCTCTTATGTTCCTTCCCATAACAAGGAATGGGGAGAGAAGCACCTTTCCCCATAACATTGAATGTTCCTTCCCATAATAATGAATGGTGAGAAAAGCGCCTTTTCTCATAACATTGTGTGATCAGCAAGCATAAACAACATAAATAGCTGGAGCACCATTTGGTCGGGAGACAACTCTGAGCGGTCTTCCCGACAGGTTGTGTGGATTTGTGCGGACTTGTCTCTTTCTTGCAAGAAATAAATGTTTTGTGTTAATTAATCGTATCCAGCGACTCTGAGCCTAATTTTACAGAGAATTTTTCTAACATAATGGTCCTTCGAGCCGGATTCTAAGTCCTTTCCACCTTCCAGAATCGGAGCTGAAACCGTGCACGGGGGAGTCCAGGATTCCTAACTGAAGTCCTCTCAGCACAGTTTCTGATAGAGGCCGGCTGCCACTGGCTGGAGGAAAGGTGACAGAATCTATTTTTGAATCAGTGGACAGACTCGCTGGATTCTTCGTTGTTTAACTTACCAATGGATTTATGGTAAGGAACCCTTTGTATTACTATTGTTGGTTGGAAATAGTGTGATTATTAGGGAAAATTTTGATTAACTAGCAATTGATATAAAATGGTGCTCCAGTTATAGTCATAGAAAATGGAGGCCTTTAAATAGATTGAGTCGTTGTTATTTTCCTAAGAATATTACTATTTCGAATGCAACCTAGTAAAGAAGCCTTTTAACTGATAACTGTGTATAAGTTATGTTGGAACACTCACAATTGAAGCAGTCAGAAAACGTTAGCCTTTTAACTGGTAACCGTGTGTAGGTTGTGTTGGATTAACCCATAAAAGAAGCAGTCAGAAAAGGTCAGCCTTTTAACTGGTAACTGTGTATAGGATTAACCCATAGAAACCTAATAGCGGTCAGAAAAGGTCATCTTTTTAACTGGTAACTGTGTGTAAATTGTGCTGGATGAACCCATAAAAGAAGCAGTCAGAAAAGGTGAGGCAAAGGAAAAAAGCCTTTTAACTGGTACCTGTATGTTGTGTTGGATAACCCACAAATGAAACGATCAGAAAATGTCAGCCTTTTAACTGGTAACCGTGTGTAGTGGTGGGATTAACCAAGGACAACAAAAATGCAGTCAGAAAAGGTTAGTCCATAGTCTGTGTGAGAAGACTACAGGAATAAATAACTCCGCGCAGCGCGTTAGAAAACGGAATCTTTCTTAAGAGAGTTTGCGATGAAAGATCGCAAGTTTTAAATCCATGTTAGTTTTTGTTAGTGTTATACGTCTAATCGTTTGTTTGTTAAAGGGGCTGGTTGTTAAATTGTTTGTTTGTCGAATTGTTTGTTAAAGTCTTTGCTGCAGTGTTGTTTTATTTGCTATGTATGTATGGGAGTAAAACAGCTGTGTGTGTGTGTGTGTGTGTATTGTTGCTGAAGGTATAGGTCATTGTTGAACTGTTGCTTTGTGATAGAATTGTTGGTTTGCTAAAAGGGCTGGTTGCTGAATTATTTGTTTGTTAAATTGTGATTTTTTCCTTCTTTGCTACAGTGTTGTTTTATTTGCTATGTATGTATAAGAGTGAAACAGCTGCTGGTGTGTGATGTTGTTGATGGTGACGACAGAAAAAATGTATTACTGACTAATTGAGTTGAAGTGAACATTGGAATCTGGTTGTTGCTCGTGACATAACGACAGAAGTAGTGTTTCATTCGGTAGTACTCAAAATAACTCCACTGAAAATTGATTAGCTGCAAAAGGACAGTATGGGAAATACCTGTTTTAAAGCTAACCGGGAGTTAAGTGGGAGTGCTAAAATCATGTTTCAGAAAAAATCCGATAATATTGAATACTTAGAGAGATGAGAAAATAAATTTGGGTTTGAGGGAGAATTGAACATGGTAAAATTGTCCAATCCTAGAGAAGGGGAAGACAAAAGTAATGTACAAAGTAAATCTTGTTAAAAAAAAACACAACAACAAAAAAAAAAAGAACAACAAGGATTAGAGCTAGACATTTGTACAAGTTTGTGTATTAAGATTTAACAGCTCTCTTAAAGAGTTAAAGTTCAGAAGATCTCAGACAAACAAACAGATCATTTCAAATCTTTACTCCTTTCACAGGAAAAACTATCTGAGCAAAAGATGTTTTACAACCTGTGATTTTTATAAATTCCATATCAAACCTGCCATTCTTAGGCAAAGTCCTAGGAAAAGTTGTATACCAACAGCTTTCTGACTTTTTCCTGTCTAACAATGCTTTTGATACTTTCATCTCACAGTATGTGTTTAACTGAGAGATGAAACAACAAGACAGAGAGTGGGGAGGGTCTTTGTGCCATATTCAGGGCCAATATACCCACTCACAAGATAAAACATTTATTTTTGTCTTTAATTCGAGCATGTGTCATTTAAAAAGGGAGATAAAATTATCTTAAATACTTTGTCTCACCGCAGAATGATTTTATTGATGATTTTACTGGAATTTCTTTAAATTGTGTGCACTGCTGTTGACTGTTTAATCATAACAGGGGACTTGAAGGTGCACATAGATGTAGGCCATAATAAGCAAGCTAAAGAACTCACTGCTGTCTTTGAAATGTTTGGTCTAACTCAGTGTGTGACTTTGCATAGATGAAGAGAGAGTTATTTTCTGAAATCATAAAAAAAACTGCAGTAACAACTCTCATGTCTTGCTTGCTACAGTAAACAGATTAACAAACCCTCCAGGTTGCATTTAGAACTCATTTCTACATATAAGGGTAATGAAGTCGGAATATTCTTTAATGACAAAGTTCAAGGCATTAAAAAATGAAATAATTTCCACCTGAAGCAGGTCTGAGACCAGACAGTCAAACCCTTCAGGTGCAGATGATTTTCAAGCCAAACTGAAACATTTTCTAAATTTGAGATTAGCTCTTCTGCAACAAAATCATAAGTGTATCAGAAACATAAGCCGAAAATAGAGAATTTAACATATTAATGTTAAGTAATGCTATGGTTAAGTAATGCTTCATTACTTCTGATTGACTAACTTCCCTAAAACTTATGAACTGACATCATATTCATCAGAGATTAAAGCATTTATCTCACAGAATGGGTTAAAGTGAGTATTAGTATATATATATAGATATATAAATATATTTATATATTTTATATATAAAATATATTTTTTTTAAAAAACCAACACAGCAATGAAATATGCTATGTGAGTCAGATATCAAACAATAGCTTTCTTAAAGAGAAATTTAAAGACAGCTGCAATAAATCAGCGTAATATATGGAGTAATATATTAATACTATAAGCAGTTTCTAAGCCTGCAGATAAATATTAATTAAATTAAACAGAAAGGTGTGTGCATGTGTGTTCAACAGGTGCCAAACTAGATGGGTCAAATGCAGAGAGTAATTTTGTGTGACTTGTAACATGACAATAAACAGTCATCTTAATGTGTTTGCACAGCAATGGAATAAAGAGGGCATGCAGAGTAGCACTCTGACAACAAAAAGAAAAGGAAGAAAGGACTAAACTTTTTGTTGGAAGGGAGAGAAGCAACTATTTAGGTGATGAGGGAAAGCAAAAACACAGATCACAACAGGAGCAGAGACAGAGGAAGTAGAAGGAGAGACAGAGCAGGAGGCTGTGTGGAAGGAGGGGGCATTGGGCGAGGGACTGCAGGAGCAACAGTAAGATAGAGGAAGAGTTTGGGAGTCAGTTATGACTAGATAAGAAAAAAACAGGAGCTGTAACCAGGATAGAAGCAGAAAAGCCAGAAAAAGTGCTAAACTTAGAGGGAATTGAACTTATCTTATAGTATGACATCAAACCTGAGATTACATTGAATGTTTCCGGGACGGAGGTAACTTTTCTATGCGACACAGGTGCAACACGAACTGTAATCCATCCTGATGACATTCCGGGAGTTGAGGAATCCAAGGAAATTATTTGGGTCAAATCAGCAAATGGTAAGAGCCATCCTGAGCGTTTATTCTGAGAAACTGGATGCATATACTAGTCCATTAAATTGGACCACGCATGCAAAACCAAATATACACTTACAAGGACAGATCTGGAAGAATAAAGGTGCCATTTACTATGAAATGTAGAACTTATACTGCCAAAGAGTTTGTTTAAATATGCTTCAGTATCGAGCCATGGACTACGTCATGTCTCTACAGGAGGGAAGGTAGCAACAATGAACAAGGTTTTTGCAGTGTATGGTTTTAATTATAATAAAATCATAATATCATAATATGATAATAAAGAATTTTTGTCTAACATGTCAAATATGTGCAAAATATGATCCATACATATGGCCTAGGACCGGGACGAGGACAGTTCCCGGGGCCGGAGGACCCTTTTCAACACGTTTGTATAGATTTCATTGAATTAAATAAAGGGGTCTCCCTGGTGATTAGTGATGTTTTACCAAATGAAGTGAAGTATTTCCAAATGCACAGGCAGATGTACCCTCAACACTGGTGAATTAAATATTACCTAGATTTGGAATTCCTGAAAAATCTACAGTGATAACAGGGACGCACTTTGTAAACAACATTATCTTCCTGATGGCGAAGAACTTAAAAACAAAAAAGGATCTCAGAAACCACTGTGCAAGACTGAAGAAACTGGGAAGAATTGGGTTACTGTTTACCACTAGTAGTCCTAAACATACATATTACTCTAACTAGCACAGAATTAACTCTATTTGAGATGATGTATAATGTATGACCATTTTTACTACCACAGAACTATTCACCAGACATGATGAAGAAAGAGAAGAAACCTTAGCAGGATACATGGTTAAAATGTTAACAAGTAGAGAGATCTATTCTGTCTAGTGTCTGTTCCAGGTGACCCTGTGGAGGAATCTCTAAAACCTGGAGACTGGATCCTCATCAAAGTGATAAAGAAAGATAACTGCTCCAGCCCAAGGTGGGAAGGTTCATAGCAGGTACTGCTTACAGCACCCACAGCAGCTAAACTAATATATCCTGGATCCTCATCACACTATAAACCAGTAAGGCCACGACCTGCAGAAGTAGGGAAAGATTAGTTACCCACCACCGTTCTCTGAGGCATAAGTCTGACTACAAAGGGGAATTCTCTCAACAGGAGGGGGTTCGTCTCAACCTCAGTGAAGAAAACAACGGCTAAAATGAGAACATAGGGTGTGGCTAAAATAAGACAGGGATAGACAGACAGCAGCCGTGGCATCCATTCAGATTACCAGGATTTTGTAGGTTAAAAGGAACCAGTTGTGTATTGTTAATCATTATTCTTATTATCGTATTCCTAATTCTATGGGATTAAGCACAGATTAATAAAAAACTAAAAGATAATGCATTGAATCACCCTCAGACCCTTGACACAGACTGACCACAGAGATAGGAGGTCCTTCAGGTCCAACAGATAACTTGTCAACCTATTTTTTGTTGCAGGAATAGATGGGGTGGCTGACATTGACTTATGCTCAATTATTTTAAGAATCGCCAGTGTATCAGTTGGAATTTTGTTAGAATGTGTACAGCATGACAAAATAACCAATCTAATTGTATTGAATGTGCTAAAGCCAGAACATAAATTTAGAAATGAAGCATTACAATTGCATTACAATTGCATAATGAATCTTTTGTACCTAACACAGAGCAATGTAAAACTCTCTCTTTGTTGTTCCCAGCAGTTAAGAAAAGAGATGTACTGCCCTCAGCGTTGGCTTATACGGGTAATTATATATGTTTCATCCACAGGGGTACAGGTAAGAATGTGGGTACACTCATGTCAGATTATTGTAAAAAAATCCATCAATGTCACTCAGGATGCAGGTAACTACTCAGCATCTTGGTTTCGGAACCAGACTTCCATGAGAGCAGACCTCTGGTGGCTGTGTGGGGATATGAAACTGAGGTCCGTCCTTCTGCCTAACTGGCAGCTGCACAATAGCCCAACTACAGATGCCTTACCATCTGTTCCCTGTGGGGGACTTTAAGGCCTTGGGTGAGAAACTGCAATGTCTCAAGCGTTCAACTGCGTCTGGAGGTTCATTTGACAACAGAGTGTACCTGGATAGCATTGGAGTTCTGAGTCCCAGATGAATTTAAAGCTAGAAATCAAGTAACTACAGACTTTGAATCTTTTCTTTTCTGGTGGGCAACAATAAATAAAAATGTTTATTGGATAAATTACATCTACGAGGCATTGCTGAACAATTAAAATGTTTGGAACTTTATTCTGTTCCTTTATTCCTAACAATACTTCCGCAGATGGCAGAATCACAAAGAGGGACTCGCCTCACTCTCTGCAGAGCTGATAGAAAATCAACGACCCCTTCACTGACATGATGGAGAAGTGGTTTGGTCTCTGTCTGTTGTCACAGCCATAGTAGCCACCTGTGCTTGATGTTGTATCACATGCTTGACAGGACTGTCCCAAAGACTGATTGAAACCACCCTTACCTGCATAATGTATCAACAGATAGAGGGAGATGATGACAACGAGCTACACGTGGACGATGGAGACGATGATAACCTTTAAAGTTCAAAGTACTTTGAATGACCCCGAGTGAATTCTAAATGATTTCTCTAATGATTATTTTTGCGTTCATATGAAAGACCAATGAACATGGGAATTGGACCTAATAAAAGGCAATTCCTGAATGTAGAGCATTGTAAAGATGATATGTTACTTCTTCCTGCTAACATTTGTCCACAGTTTGATGAACTGCATCAGCAGCAGAACCACTACAGGACTCAAAGTCAGGTAACTGAACAGGTTTCTGGAATTCTGGAATTCCCATCATGCCAAGATGATGGCGGAACAATCACAAATTTTTATCCACATGTGTACAAAAGGGTGGACGGTGAAGCTAAGCGCTCCACCCCAACTGAATGAAAAGCTGATTTGAAGAGTTCATTCCACCAAGTAACGTCTAACAATCTACAGCCTTCAACCACTGTATGGCTGAATTATATCCTGAAGTGTCCTAAAAGAGGATTAGTTAGGGAATAAGAGGTGGTAAAGACCTCTTCCGGGAAGTGAAGTGCTAGTAACCTCTCCTTCCAAGATAGCTTAGCAGTTCCAGACCCAGCCGGACTGATGTTCGGCCAGAAGCAGACGATTGCAGAGTGGACTGAATAAACTGCATTGTATTATTATTATTATTGTTTGACTGTTCTTGATTTTCATTTATTATTATTTTTCATTTTATTAATTTTTCCATTTAATATCAATTTCATATTATTTATTAATTGCATATAATCATATTTTCATTTATTATTCTTATTTTCATTTCATTAATTTTTTGTTTGTGTCATATTTCCATTTTTATTATTCCATTGTATTAATTTTGTCCATTAATCATTTAGTCATAGTTTTATTGTTTGTTTGTCCTTATTTCCATGTATTTTTGGTTGTATCCGTTTTGTGTTTGCTGGTCACACCTAGGTCCATCACCATTCATTGAAATTAACGGTTCGGAGTGTGACCTTTGATACTGAGTGAGTGACTAAGCGGTCGGTCGCCAAGGAGAGAATGGGGCCATAGGAGAATTTTCCCGTAAATAAAGCAAATGGGTTTTTCGCTCCTATGCACTGCGAACGATAGAAATACATTCAATGTTAATTGTACAGTTTTAATACTTCATAGCATAAACAGGAGGGAATGTTGGAAAAATTATATAGTTATACTATGACAGAAGAGTCCCTCCATCTGTTCACCTTCTATGATTCAAGCAAAAGAGTTTTGACTCTGGTACTAGTCTTTCCCATAATATTAACTGGTGAGAAGCACCTCTTATGTTCCTTCCCATAACAAGGAATGGGGAGAGAAGCACCTTTCCCCATAACATTGAATGTTCCTTCCCATAATAATGAATGGTGAGAAAAGCGCCTTTTCTCATAACATTGTGTGATCAGCAAGCATAAACAACATAAATAGCTGGAGCACCATTTGGTCGGGAGACAACTCTGAGCGGTCTTCCCGACAGGTTGTGTGGATTTGTGCGGACTTGTCTCTTTCTTGCAAGAAATAAATGTTTTGTGTTAATTAATCGTATCCAGCGACTCTGAGCCTAATTTTACAGAGAATTTTTCTAACAATGTGTAATATTCAATTAGGATTTGCAAAACAGTGAAGTTAAACAATGAATGGGTCCATAGTCGGTATGAGAAGACTACAGGAATATTTACCTGGGTGTACGTTCAAACAGAGATGAGAAAATTGCGATAAATTATTGTTTGTTTGTTTGTTAGTATGTATATGAATGTTATGTGTATAAACTGTGTTGAGTTGTAGTTACTCAGTAGTGTCTCAGTGAAACAACCGACGGGGGAAGCCTTGCGGTGACAACAAAAGCAGTGTTTTACTGATCAGTCAAGTTGCTCCAGTGTACTCCATACAAACTGGTTGGCTACTGAAGGGATAGAAAATGGGGAATACATGTTTTTACAGACAATATTATATAGATGTCGCCACTGAAGTAAAGAACATTTACGTGGGATGGTGTGAGGGTCCTCGTTTGGCTGACGTTCGCCGATATGCTCGCCATGCTCAGAACCAAGTTGAGACGCGTAAGACCATCAAAAGGGACAAGTGTGAAAAGGAGCTGCATTTGGTCACCATGACCATGTATTACGCAGTGGGTGTAAACAGAGGACGAGGCCGAAGTCGAAGACGTGGACGTGTGGGAGAGGAGGTCGAAATGGGCCACGCCAGAGCTCTGATCCGAATATTTGTTTTTACTGTGGCCAGACTGGACACTGGAAGAAGAACTGTCCACAGCTAAAAAGTGATGAAATTGGGCAAAAGGCTGACTGAGGGTGGGAGGCAGGTTCTGGACGTCACGCGGCAGCGGAGCCTCCACTAATGGGTGATAGCACAAACACACTCACACATTTTTCCTGCTCTGTGTAGTGAAGCAACGCTTGCCGACTGTGATTCACGTAGTAAAGTTTTGCATGCTATTTCCGTCCTAGAGCAAAGATATTTCTCTCAGAATATAGGAACTTATGTTCATCAGTAGTGACGTCAGGGGAGTTTGATTGTCCTCCAAAGTTAAGTGGAAACCACGTTTACTGTATGTCTGCATCAGGCCAGGTTGTGAAGGAGAAAATGACAATGCCCATTGCGTGTTGTCACTCCCGATGAGCTCTCCTTCAAACACTCATTTTTGTTATCAGAGTTGTGTCCCATTAACCTGATGGGCTGTGATCTCATGTGTAAATTAGGCATTATTTTAACTTCTACACCAGAGGGTGTTAAGGTTATGTTACAGCCTGACAAAGTTTTCACAGCAGTGCAGTTTGATTCATCGGCACTTACATATGCTTATGAGTGGAAACTTCCCAGCTCTCCTTTTTCACAACAACTAGTGGAAGAAGCAAAAGCGCTAGTTTCACCCCTTTCTGATTTCATGCAACCTACTGATTTGCACTGCACATCACACATTTCTTTGGGGCCTGACAATGACTATGAGAAGAAGTGAAAAAATATGTGCGCCTACTTTATTGGCTGTGTCGCTCACTCCAGAGCACTTCGATTTTTTTAATGTTTGTGGTACTCGCCCTCACATTTCCTTGGCCAAACGTACACACTGGCAGTGACAAGGTGTGGGAGAGTTTGTTGCTACATGTCAGAAAGAAATGGAGTGGACTGTTTCACCTGCTGATCCAAATTTGATGTTTTCTGAACGATTGTCAGCATACAAAAAAACATTTTTGAGTACAATGCATTGTCAAAGAACTGTGGACTTAATTCCTACCACAGAATCACATTTTGAAGCATGTTTTTTATCTGAAACAGATTTGTCTTCGATACCCATGTTGGCTGAAGTGCCCAATGATCTTTGGGCTAAGAGCAAATATGATGTGGGGTTGATAAAAGGCTGTGAACCAGTAATTGTCACCCCTAAATCAGACTTTTGTCCATGTAAAAAACAATACCCTTTTAAGCCTGAAGCAATTAAAGGGATTAAACCTGTTTTTCAATCTTTTCAGAAAACAGGCGTTATTGTTCCTTTTGAAAATTCACCTGTGCTTACTCCATTGTTTCCTGTTAAAAAGATTAAAGATGCTGGCCAGCCAGATGAATGGCGTTTTGTACAGGACCTCCAAGCGGTGAATGCTAAAGTTCAGCCACATGCTCCTACTGTGCCCAACCCACACACTATTTTGTCTCAAATTACATCAGAT
Source organism: Leuresthes tenuis (assembly GCF_036924035.1). NCBI lineage: Eukaryota > Metazoa > Chordata > Actinopteri > Atheriniformes > Atherinopsidae > Leuresthes > Leuresthes tenuis. The sequence goes on along the minus strand of NW_027325436.1, from coordinate 160,613 downwards.
GCACAGTTTTTCTCAGTGGTTGACTTGTCGCCAGTGCACCCTGATAGCCCATTTTGGTTTGCTTTTTAGTTTGAAGGGAAATCTTGGACTTTTACCCGGTTATGACAGGGGTACTGTGAAAGTCCCACTATTTACAATGCTGCCCTCAAAGCTAGTCTGGATTAACTTCAATCAACCACAGGCTCTGCTCTTTTGCAGTATGTGGATGACATCCTTTTATGTAGTCCATCTAAACAACAGTGTGAAAAAGACCAAATGACTCAAATAACTTTCTTGCTTTCAAAATCTTTCCTCTAGTGACGCTGACTTAGAGAGGGATGAAGATAATCATGTTTAATTGTTCATGTTTTGATTGTTTATCATTGGACCCTTTATTACTATGATGCCTGCATTTTAAACTCACGTTGTGTGCAAATGCAGGCTGATGTTTTACAGATAAAGTTATTATTTTCCTTGTTTCTTTTGGGTTGATTAATATAATGGTATTATTATAATCAAAAGGGAGGAATGTAATGGAAAACTAGAAAAAAAGCTGTTCCTGCGAAACAGCTGTGAGAATGCTTATTAGCTGAATGGGGATAGCTGACCATGCTGAAAAAGTTGAAAATAGTGAAAATTGAGCAGAAAACAGTTGCTTAAGTCTGGGTTGAAAGAATTTGAACATTTGAACATTGGAATGACTTGAACTTACTGGAAAAAAGGAAGAATTGATTAAATGTCTTATAAAAAAGTTACAAGACCTAGCAGAAAAAATTGAAGGTTTAAAGAAAGAGATGTGAGATGAATTCTGTTCATAATGCAGAAAAATGTGAATGTTTAAGCCACCTGAAGCTAGATGAAGGCATAAAAGTACAGGAAAGAGAAGGAAAATTCTAAACTAAAAGGGAAAAAGATCAGAAAGATGACAAACAATGCAGGAAAATGTGAGTATTTAGCAGAAAATGATTTGCTGGAGTTTCAAAAGGCCTTAAATGTATGTTTGAAAGGAGCTGAAGCTTTATGAAGTCAGAAAAGTACAGAAAAGAGAAGAAACATGCAAAAAGGACTGGTTGTTGCAAGATGCTGTGCTGAGAGGCCAGCTAGTTACCAGTCAAGCATTAAATATGGCAAATCCAGTCTGAAATATGACAGTCGTGATGCCTAAAGCAGAAAGGTTTTACCAGGCCAGTATGAGGAAAATCACACAGAAGGACGTCCTAAGCCAGAGACACAGAGGAGGACAGGTTGTGCCTGTTCAGAACAATCAGCTGCTTCAATAGATTTATAAGTCATAGTAAAAGACAATTTTAACCTGTTAATAGCAGAAAGGTATGCTGCAGACAGTTATGTCATTTCTATCAAGGTCCTGTGTAGAATACAGGTTTTATGGCAGTTTGAATACAGCCTTCACTGTCAGCTTAAAGGAGCGAAGGAGGGCCTGTGGATTTCCCTGTATTTGTAATGGAGAGGGACAGTGCTGATTCTAAGGTCATTTTCTCAAAAACCATTTTAGTAATGAGAGAGAAAAATACAAGCACACTTCTGCAGACCCAGACGCACGTTTTGAGGTATCATATGTGTGCTTTAGACAGCATGAGTGAGGGAAAGTACACGGAATGAATGCCTGAGCCACAGAGAGACAGAGGAGGACAGGCTGTACCCCCTGAGAACAAACAGCTGTTTGAATGGATTTAAAAGTCAAAATTTAAAAATATTGAACTTTTCAGTAAGAGAAAGCTCTGCCAAAGACACTGATGTGATTTATATCAAGGTCCTGTGTAAAATATAGGTTTTATAGCAGTTTGAATACAGCCTTCACTGTCAGCTTAAAGGAGCGAAGGAGGGCCTGTTTATAATGGAAATGTGTGATTTTGCTCTGAATCTGAGGTGATTTGAGAGAAAAAGCATAAATTAAAGCACAAATATGGAAAGAAGACATAAATAGCTTCATGTTAAGCTAGAATTTATCCACTTTTAAGTGAAATTGTGGATGTTAAGGAGGTTTTAGGCTGTGATTAGTGTGGAGGATGAGTGGTTTCTGTGGATTTCCCTGTATTTCTAATGGAGAGGGACAGTGCTGATTCTAAGGTCATTTTGTCAAAAAACATTTTAGTAATGAGAGAGAAAAATACAAGCACACTTCTGCAGACCCAGACGCACGTTTTGAGGTATCATATGTGTTCTTTAGACAGCATGAGTGAGGGAAAGTACACGGAATGAATGCCTGAGCCACAGAGAGACAGAGGAGGACAGGCTGTACCCCCTGAGAACAAACAGCTGTTTGAATGGATTTAAAAGTCAAAATTTAAAAATATTGAACTTTTCAGTAAGAGAAAGCTCTGCCGAAGACACTGATGTGATTTATATCAAGGTCCTGTGTAAAATATAGGTTTTATAGCAGTTTGAATACAGCCTTCACTGTCAGCTTAAAGGAGCGAAGGAGGGCCTGTTTATAATGGAAATGTGTGATTTTGCTCTGAATCTGAGGTGATTTGAGCGAAAAAGCATAAGTTAAAGCACAAATATGGAAAGAAGACATAAATAGCTTCATCTTAAGCAAGAATTTATCCAGTTTTAAGAGAAATTGTGGATGTTAAGGAGGTTATAGGTTAAAATGGCTTCAGTGTAATATACAGCAAGGAGTGGAAGAGTGATGTCATCAGTGATAGCAATGTTTGTCAACAGCTGCAGCTCTCTCCCTGTATAACCTGCAGAAATTGCATTTTGGATACTATGACCTCCTGTGAGAAAACTGGAAGAGCGAGGAATATAATTTGAAGACCGTAAGAAGCAGAAGGCTTGGAGGAACGCGGCAATGTAGTTTTTATTTCAATGGAGTGAAAAAAATTTAAACGGCAGCGGGTTGAACACAGTTGAACCTGTCTCTGGCGTTCCACCAAATTTACATTGGAGTTAGTGAGAGAAATTGAAAGGTTTCTCTCGCTTCAAGGCTCATAGCTGAAATTCTGTAAATGTGAGCTATTTAGTAGTTACGTCAGCTGAAAGAGGACAAGTGTACCTACATTTTAAGGTATAATTTGTTTGTCTGAGTTAAACAGCATGAAAGTTTGAGTAATTTGTTTGAATATCAGAAAAAGTTAAAATGATCAGTCTGCCACTCTAATCTTCTCATTCATAAAAATCAAGAAGTAGCAAAAATGTTCATGTTTTTTAAACTGTCATATTTCGGAATTGGCTTAATATTTGAAAAAGCCAGCTGAATGTCTTGTGAACATTTTAAAGTTTGAATGATGTCTCTGTGATACCGTATGGCTGAGTTACTGCCCTCTAAAATAGGACAGTTTGGGGCTCGTTGAGTGTGGCCTCCTCATTAGTTGCTGTGGGCAACAGCTGCACGTGCCCACTGCCAAATCTGCACCTCACTTTGTCCCCTTAAAATCTGGGGGTTTAATAATGAACGACAAGTCTGGAACAAACGGTCGCTGTTCGAAAAGTAGAAGTCGTATCCGAATAATTCTTTCACCGTGAGCGCCAGACGGGATGTGGGAAGCCAGAGGTGTAATTTTTATTCTGATCTTGTGTAAGGTTTGTTTTTTATGGCAGTTTTAAAACGAGTCTTTCTCACTGATTTCATTGCTCAGCCTGTTTATAATGGAAAAGTATGTGAGCTGGAGTGCTGCTCTCTGCGCTTACAGGTGATTTGTGAGAAATCTGTGAGGCCAAGCTCAATGAGAGTGACTTTGTGTGAAAGAGGACTAAAATACCTACGTTTTGATGTATAATTTGTCTAGATCAGGCAGACATTTTGGACGTGAGAGGCATTTGTTTGAGGAAGTTCTTTTTAAATCATTTTAGAGTGGGAATTAGAGTGTGCGCTCCATCAGACGAAGTCCTCTGGCTCCATAAAACGTAAACTGCCGTTGTGTCAAAGCTGTATAAGCTATCGACAAGCCCTTTACCACAGTTAAAGTTGAGTCTTTCCTGTCACATACAAACTTTGAATGATGTCTCTGTGATACCGTATGGCTGAGTTACAGCCCTCTAAATGCCATGCATTCTCACAATAATTCTTATATGCATTGTATTGAGTGTTACTGTGTATAACCTGCAAATGACCGAGCTGTAAGGTACCACCCTGCCCTGTTTTCTTAAATTCCTCTTTACAATGGTGGGCTTGTTATAATGAGATAGCTGCACTTTAGGGGGGACAGGGTTAGGCTGGTATTTACGAGTGTGTCTGGGTAACCTCAACTGATGGTTGGGGAGGAAAGTTAGAAGAACAATCAATTATACCCAAAAACAGATGACGTGATGAGCGGGCAATATAACTGTGTGTTTTTGCTTCAGTGGTCAGAGCAACTCTGTATTCTGTACTGTGTTGTTCTCTCTTGCAAGATATTATTATTAAAGCCTCTTATCTCCTCACAAGAAAATAACTGACTCCCCAAATGCAAGTGTCAGGACAAATGATCAAACTTCTCCAAGCTTCAGTCTGCAGAGAGGTACAAGACAGGGTTGCTCACTTTCTCCCTCACTTTTTGCTATTTTCATCAAACCTTTAGCAGCTGCTATCAGACAAGATAGAAATATTAAAGACATCCAACCCCAAAATATTGAGCATAAAATAAGTCTTTATGCTGATGATGTATTACTTTTCCTTCAGAACTCACAGACGTCTCTCACTCACACGATCACACTCATAAATAAATTCTCAGCACTTTCTGACTACTCTATCAATTGGTCTAAGACCACAGTTCTGCCCATTAACTGTAGGGTCCAGAATATACCTGCGATCACTTTACAGTCAGGAAATATTAGATATTTAGGCATAAACATTTCCTCCAGGCTCTCAGAGCTAACAAAGCTAATTTATGTGCAATTATTAATGACAGTAGAGGACAATCTCTCTCGTTGGAAGTCCTTACCTATATCACTTATGGGGAGAGTTACAACCATTAAAATGATGATACTACCAAAAGTTAACTATTTGTTCTCAATGATCCCCATAAAACCAACCTGCTACTTGGTTTAAGTCACTAGATTCATGCATCTCCAAATTTCTGTGGAAAAACAAACCACAGTTTGTTTAAAAACCCTACAGAAGACCAAGGACAGTGGTGGATTAGATTTACCTAATTTTCAGCACTATTCCTTAGCCAATAGGTTACGGTATATATCAAAATGGTTTAAACCTAGCCCAATAGATGAACATGGATAAATATAGAACAAGCATTGTGTGATAATCTGGAAATCTCTGACCTGCCACTTATTAGTCAAAACGTAAAAAATCACAAATGTTTCAAAAGCATTAACATCAGCACCTCTCTGACAGCCTGGTGGGAATTTCTTAAAATAACAAAGTCTTCACTTGTCCCGTGTAAGCTTACACCCATCTGGAACAATCCTGACATCCTGCAAAACAAAAAAATGCTAAACTTTACTCTGTGGAAGATCAAAGGAATCAAACATCTGGAACATATAATCCAAAATGGACATTTTATTTCATTTGATGAGCTCATATCACAACATGAGATAGGCAGCAATAAATTCCTAGAATATCAACAACTTAAGTCTATAATAACAAAGAAATATATCCTCCACCAACCAGACTTACAACTCCCGATTAGGGTAGTAGAATTTCTAAGCATCTGCACCCCAAAACTACTATCAAAAATATATAAATTATTGTCTAAGATAGATGACACAATGTCTCTACCGTCCTCAAAATGGGAGGCAGATTTATCCATCAGTTCTAGTCATAGCTTCTGGCCACATATATGTTTGAACACCTTCAGAATGACTCAAAATCCTAATTTAGAGCTCATACAATACAAAATTCTTCATAGAACACACTATACAGGACAAAGGATGTTCAGGATGGGTCTAACACACTCAAACATCTGCTCACATTGCACAGATAACACACCTGATGATTATGCACACGCTTTGTGGTTTCGTGCGCCTGTCCAGAGGTTCTGGCTTGAAGTCTGTGCAGACCTATCAACATGACTAAAGTGTAGCATTCCTGCATGACCCACACTGTGCATACTGGGTGACTTAGACAACATCAATGTGGAATTTAGCTTAGCACACATGATCCTCACAGTGTTATGTATAGCAAAGAAAACTATTCTCATGAACTGGAAAGCGAAGAACAATCTGTGTATTAACCAGTTTAGAAATTTTCTTTTAGATTATATTAGCATGGAAACAATGTCTGCTTCCTCAAAACATCAATTGGCTGAATTTAATTCTCTCTGGTCCCTTCTGATTAGCTTGATCACATAGTGGTGGTGGTGGGTTGCTGTCCCGTCGCTCTGGGCGGTTGGGTGTGTGCTGGGGGGGGCTGTGTGGCTTCGGGCGTCTGGTGGTCTCTCGGGTCGTGGGGAAATACAGCAGCCCTGTATTATTGCTTCCTGTGAAATCAAGATACAATGTGCACATGCTGGTTACAAATAAGAAAATACAAACAACAAACAGTTTCTTCCATGGTTCACAGCATGTGTATGATCATCTTCATCGCTGGTCTCAGTAAGGATGTTTCAATCTTCGGTGTCAGAGGTTACTAGCACTTAACACACCGTTGGAGTACAGCTTTTACTGCTGACTCTTATCTTTGTCCTTCCGGGCGTGTTGGTTAGGCTGATGTATGTCAGGGTGGAAGTCATCTACTGGTTCTGGTACCTTCTTACAGTGACTGGCATGAATCCAGGTTGCTCTCTCTGCAACTTTAACAGCTGTGTGAGTGACCAGTAGCACCTGGAACGGGCCTTGCCAACGTTTGGACTTCCAATGTTTCCTGCGAAGTTCCTTCACCACCTGTCATCTGGTTGGAGTGGTGTGTTTTCTGTGGCTGGAAGGGCTGCTTTTACTGTCTGTGAAACTTGAGATAGAACAGTGGAAAGGTTTCGACAGTAAGACAACATAGCATCATCACAAACAGTTGTGGAAGGGAGGGGTCTGGTTACAGGTCCCAATCCCAGGTTAGGAGGTCTGCCAAATAAAATTTCAAATGGGCTGAGATTCACTTGAGCTCTGATTCTCATTCTCATGTAGGTAAGCACAATAGGTAATGCTTTTGTCCATGGCAGACCTGTTTCTTCACAACATTTGGCTAACTTGGACTTTAATGTACCATTTTCTCTTTCCACAGCACCTCCACTCTGTGGATGATAAGCACAATTCCCAGGAATTTACCAACCTCAGTCAATGCAGTGTTTACAAAATGTGTGCCATTATCACTGCTGATCTTCTCTGGAATGCCCCATCTAGGAATGATTTCTGTTTAGCAGTGCTTTAGTCACTGCATTACTGTTTGCATGTTTTGCAGGGAAAACTTCAACCCATTTACTAAACACGTCCACTATTACTAGTGCATATTTCTTTCCTTCAGCTGGTGTGAGTTCAACAAAATCCATCATCAAATGTTCAAAAGGTTTCTCTGGTGGAGGGTGTGCAACTTGCGATGTGTGTAATGCCTTTCCTACATTATGTGTGGCACAAACCATACATGACTGACAGTATTTTTGCGCATATGAACTGAACCCTTTTGTGAACCACTGAGCAGTGAGTGCATTCAGCATCCCCCCTTTTGACACATGGTTCAACCCATGTGTCAATTTTGAAAAATGAGGAAAAAAATGTTTAGGTAGACAGGGTTTACCATCAGGTCCCATCCAAACACCATCCGTATGAGTTGCACCCACAGAGGACCAAATGCGTCCAGAGGACCAAATTTCATCTGCAGAGGCAAAAGTTTGCAAAGCATGGAGATCTGTGAGGGAGTCTTCTGCCTGCAAAGAGAGGGAAGCGAAAACAGGAAAAAAATTAGCTGCTTGCTTAGCTGCAGCATCAGCTCTGGCATTGCCACAAGCAACAGGATCGTCTGAGTTAGTGTGAGCCGCACACTTACAGACCGAGATTGCTGTAGGCAAAAGGATCGCATCAAGAAGATCAGAAACCTGCTTGGAGTTCAGAATAGTTTTACCATCTGATTTAAGGAAATGCCTGTGTTTCCACAGCGCACCAAAGTCATGAACAACACCAAAAGCATATCTGGAATCTGTGTAAATAGTGACAGACTTACCAGCTGCCAACTTACAAGCTTCAGTAAGTGCAATAAGCTCAGTAGTTTGAGCAGAGAAATGTTTAGGAAGAGAACCAGACAACAAAGTGTCATGTGAAGAACATACTGCAAACCAAACACAGTTAGTACCTGTGGCTGGATCACGCAAAGCTGATCCATCTACAAAAAGAATCATGTCAGAGTTTGGAAGAGGAGTCTCTAAAAGATCAGGTCGGGGTGTACAAACTTGTTCCAAAACAGCCACCTCATTCGGTGTCGTGTTTCTTTCAAGCAATTCTCCTGGTTAGCCCGCACTCGGCTCGCTCCCAGAGCCGTGTTAAAGTCTACTTCGCATTCCGCACCTCCGCCCACCCGCTGCACTGAGCACTCTTCAGCCCTTTTAAATGGTATAACTTTACACTACCACACGCTCCAGCGAGCACCATTCAAGCAACAACTTTGCACTCCAGCTTCGAACATCGGCACAGTCGCAACAAGTAAGGCGACTCTACTCAGAGAAGTCACTCTGCACAGTAACAAGATTTCTTTTGCACAGACAGAAAGGGCTTCATCCGCAAAGGTAAAGCCTGCCAACAATAGAAACAACTCATTAGTGCTGCTCAACGTTGTACTTTGCAGTAAAAGAAAGAGCAAATCTAAAGTTTCAGGAATCCGAGAATAAGCTTACTTTCATGAGTTCTACACAATTTCGGATTTTGATATAAAATGAATTCCTTCACTCAAACTAAGTTAAAACTGCTTTGTCCTTCATATTTATCCATGTCCAAATAGCTTTAAACAAAAAAGACCGTTGTACTTTGCAGGATAGGAAAGAACAACACTAAACCTTTTCAGGAATCCGAGAATAAGCGTTGTTTGACGAGTTCTACACAATATCGGATTTTGATATAAAATTAATTCCTTCACTCAAACCAAGTTAAAACTGCTTTGTCCTTCATATTTATCCATGTCTAAATACCTTTAAACAAAAACGAACGTAGTACTTTTCAGGATAGGAAACAACAACACTAATTTTTTTCAGGAATCCAAGAATAAGCTTCTTTTCACGAGTTCTACACAATTCCGGATTTTGATATAAAATTAATTCCTTCACTCAAACCAAGTTAAAACTGCTTTGTCCTTCATATTTATCCATGTCTAAATAGCTTTAAACAAAAAAGAACGTTGTACTTTGCAGGATAGGAAAGAACAACACTGAACCTTTAGGAATCCGAGAATAAGCTTATTTTCACGAGTTCTACACAATTTCAGATTTTGTTATAAAATGAATTCCTTCACTCAAACCAAGTTAAAACTGCTTTGTCCTTCATATTTTTGCATGTCTTAATAGGTTTCAGGCATAAAATTCTTCATATTACCCTGTATATGAAAGAAGCATACTTGTGATGGAGCAATACACTCCTTTTGGGTAACCTAAACTGATGGTTGGGGAGGAAAGTTAGAAGAACAATCAACTATCAACCAAAGACAGATGACGTGATGAGCGGGCAATATAACTGTGTGTTTTTGCTTCAGTGGTCAGAGCAACTCTGTATTCTGTACTGTGTTGTTCTCTCTTTCAAGGTATTATTATTAAAGCCTCTTATCTCCTCAGAAGAAAATAACTGACTCTGTGCGTTACTAAATTTCCACCACAATTTTGGCGTCACGAACAGGATCCCTCGACTGGTGTCTCTGGACCGGATCGCAGTGCATGGCCAGCCTGGACTGAAGTAGCTGTTCCAGCCTCATACCTCCAAGGGCTTTTCTGAGAGAGAGGACTGGCAGGTCCTTTTCTTGAATACCAGCGCTGGGATCATTTTTGAAATATGATAGTCTGAGACGATAGGACTGCTTTTTAGTTTTTATTTGAATAAAAGAGGGTTTCCCGGTTGTGTCATTAGTGAGACAGAGATTTCATGGGTAAGTGAAACTTTTGAAGCAGTCCGAAGAAGTGTGAAGTACTCCGAAGAAGTGTGAGTACAGATTAAGGTCCTCATTGGAGACGTCCTTTGAGTGAAGGAATATATTTCCCCATTCCAAGTCTGAGAATTGGAAACAGTAGGTCTCAGACTTTTGACCCTACCGGGGGACCTAAGCATGATGAAATGAAAAAGACATATGGTCCAGAGGTTTTCCACCAGAAGGTTCTTTTAGTATGTTAGAAATAAGAAAATTAGAAGAAAAGTTTTGCAAATATGAGAAAGAGATGAAGCAAAAAAAAAGAAAATTAAGTTTAAATAAGAAGTAAGAAAGGTATAGAATTTTGGAAAAAATAAAGTGTATTAAGAGAAAGAAAGGAAAATGTTAAACAAATGCCATGACGGAATGATGATAATAATTTAGTATTAGCTGTGCCGGATCCAGACCTGGACTCCTGCCCTCCACGACGCCTGCAACAACAACAGCCAGCCCTGCCACAAGCCTCTGGCTCTCGGGAAGAAGGGACTTCTTCCATCCTCCCTCGGGAAGAAATTCCATCATTCTCACAACATCAGCTACATAGGTCTGATGATGAGGAAAAGGAAGACGTTTGGTTCTCCAGCGTACCTGCCCAAGAACCTTTAACGCAAGTGACAAAAATCCTTTACCCACAATCTGGACTTCAGAGATCTAAACGTGAGAAAAAACAAAACCAGATTCAAACCATGCCTATGGTTAAAGTTGCAGTTCCCACTGGACCATTACTGGTTTATCGACCCTGGACTGAGACTGACATCATGGAAGCATAACAATGCTTACCAGATCCAGAGATTTCTGGACCCCATTTTGCTGACGAGTTGCGAGATTTCTGCGCACAATTCTGCCCGACTGGGGTTGAATTGCATCGCATATTGGCAAAAAAGTTCAAACCGTCCGACCTCTGCAAAATAGAGGCCAGTATGCTACAACTGGATTTGCGACCTACCAACAGTGAACGAGGACATAATGATAACGCTCAATATGAAGCAGCCAACCAAAGACTGTGTCAAGCCATCACCACTCAATTTCCAACCAAAATCAATATGTCCCACATTTACACCTGCAAACAGAAACCCGGTGAAGGGACTGATGATTTTGTACACCGCCTCCTTGAGGAAGTCAGCAAGCACAGCGGTCATCAGAGACCAAGGGATTTGGGTAATGAATCAGGACCATGGGAGAGTATTGCATGCAATGCAATAATTAAAGGCCTCATGCCAGATGTCGCCACTGAAGTAAAGAACATTTACGTGGGATGGTGTGAGGGTCCTCGTTTGGCTGACGTTCGCCGATATGCTCGCCATGCTCATAACCAAGTTGAGACGCGTAAGACAACCAAAAGGGACAAGTGTGAAAAGGAGCTGCATTTGGCAGCCATGACCATGTATTACGCAGTTGGTGTAAACAGAGGACGAGGCCGAAGTCGAAGACGTGGACGTGTGGGATCAGAGCTATGATCCGAATATTTGTTTTTACTGTGGCCAGACTGGACACTGGAAGAAGGACTGTCCACAGCTGAAAAGTGATGAAATTTAGGAGGAAAGTTAGAAGAACAATCAACTATCAACCAAAGACAGATGACGTGATGAGCGGGCAATATAACTGTGTGTTTTTGCTTCAGTGGTCAGAGCAACTCTGTATTCTGTACTGTGTTGTTCTCTCTTTCAAGATATTATTATTAAAGCCTCTTGTCTCCTCAGAAGAAAATATGCCAGATGTCGCCACTGAAGTAAAGAACATTTACGTGGGATGGTGTGAGGGTCCTCGTTTGGCTGACGTTCGCCGATATGCTCGCCATGCTCATAACCAAGTTGAGACGCGTAAGACAACCAAAAGGGACAAGTGTGAAAAGGAGCTGCATTTGGCAGCCATGACCATGTATTACGCAGTTGGTGTAAACAGAGGACGAGGCCGAAGTCGAAGACGTGGACGTGTGGGATCAGAGCTATGATCCGAATATTTGTTTTTACTGTGGCCAGACTGGACACTGGAAGAAGGACTGTCCACAGCTGAAAAGTGATGAAATTTAGGAGGAAAGTTAGAAGAACAATCAACTATCAACCAAAGACAGATGACGTGATGAGCGGGCAACCAAAGAAATTGGGCAAAAGGCTGACTGAGGGTGGGAGGCAGGTTCTGGACGTCACGCGGCAGCGGAGCCTCCACTAATAGGTGATAGCACAAACACACTCACACATTTTTCCTGCTCTGTGTAGTGAAGAAACGCTTGCCGACTGTGATTCACGTAGTAAAGTTTTGCATGCTATTTCCGTCCTAGAGCAAAGATATTTCTCTCAGAATATGGGAACTTATGTTCATCAGTAGTGACGTCAGGGGAGTTTTATTGTCCTCCAAAGTTAAGTGGAAACCACGTTTACTGTATGTCTGCCTCAGGCCAGGTTGTGAAGGAGAAAATGACAATGCCCATTGCGTGTTGTCACTCCCAATGAGCTCTCCTTCAAACACTCATTTTTGTTATCAGAGTTGTGTCCCATTAACCTGATGGGCTGTGATCTCATGTGTAAATTAGGCATTATTTTAACTTCTACACCAGAGGGTGTTAAGGTTATGTTACAGCCTGACAAAGTTTTCACAGCAGTGCAGTTTGATTCATCGGCACTTACATATGCTTATGAGTGGAAACTTCCCAGCTCTCCTTTTTCACAACAACTAGTGGAAGAAGCAAAAGTGTTAGTTTCACCCCTTTCTGATTTCATGCAACCTACTGATTTGCACTGCACATCACACATTTCTTTGGGGCCTGACAATGACTATGAGAAGAAGTGAAAAAATATGTGCGCCTACTTTATTGGCTGTGTCGCTCACTCCAGAGCACTTCGATTTTTTTAATGTTTGTGGTACTCGCCCTCACATTTCCTTGGCCAAACGTACACACTGGCAGTGACAAGGTGTGGGAGAGTTTGTTGCTACATGTCAGAAATAAATGGAGTGGACTGTTTCACCTGCTGATCCAAATTTGATGTTTTCTGAACGATTGTCAGCATAGAAAAAAACATTTTTGAGTACAATGCATTGTCAAAGAACTGTGGACTTAATTCCTACCACAGAATCACATTTTGAAGCATGTTTTTTATCTGAAACAGATTTGTCTTCGATACCCATGTTGGCTGAAGTGCCCAATGATCTTTGGGCTAAGAGCAAATATGATGTGGGGTTGATAAAAGGCTGTGAACCAGTAATTGTCACCCCTAATCAGACTTTTGTCCATGTAAAAAACAATACCCTTTTAAGCCTGAAGCAATTAAAGGGATTAAACCTGTTTTTCAATCTTTTCAGAAAACAGGCGTTATTGTTCCTTTTGAAAATTCACCTGTGCTTACTCCATTGTTTCCTGTTAAAAAGATTAAAGATGCTGGCCAGCCAGATGAATGGCGTTTTGTACAGGACCTCCAAGCGGTGAATGCTGCAGTTCAGCCACATGCTCCTACTGTGCCCAACCCACACACTATTTTGTCTCAAATTCCATCAGATGCACAGTTTTTCTCACCCTGATAGCCCATTTTGGTTTGCTTTTTAGTTTGGAGGGAGATCTTGGACTTTTACCCGGTTATGCCAGGGGTACTGTGAAAGTCCCACTATTTACAATGCTGCCCTCAAAGCTAGTCTGGATTAACTTCAATCAACCACAGGCTCTGCTCTTTTGCAGTATGTGGATGACATCCTTTTATGTAGTCCATCTAAACAACAGTGTGAAAAAGACAGTGAATCTGTTGAAACATCTTCCTTCTTATGGCCATAAAGCCAGCCTTTCTAAGTTACAGTTTGTACAGGACGAAGTCACCTTTTTGGGTCATGTGATTTCTAAGGATGGGCGCTCACTTTCTCCTAAACATGTTGCTGCAGTTCAGATCATTCCTAAACCGGTTACTAAAAAACAGCTTATGTCATTCTTAGGTATAACATCTTACTGCAGGAACTTTATTCCTAACTACTCTTTTCTCGAAGCTCTCTTAGGTGCTCTTATCCATGGTAAAGGCAGCTGCAGTTCTGACATGCAGCTCCAGTCAGCTGATCGTGTTCCATGGACTCCTGAGGCTGAATCAGCCTTTAGTCAGCTTAAGCTGGCTCTTCAAACAGCACCAACACTTGGCATTCCAGATCCTCATAAACCTTTCATACAGGCAGTTGATGACAAGCATGGTTGTATGACATCTGTTCTTATGCAGGAACATGGGGCAGGCAAAGGCCAGTGGCTCATTTCTCAGCAAAACTGGACTCTGTGGCTGCAGGCCTGCCTGGTTGTCTTCGTGCTGTTGCAGCTGCAGAGAAAGCTGTCCTGGCCTCCCAAGATATTGTGGGCTACGCTAATTTGACTGTTTTGGTTCCTCATGCTGTTGCCATTATTCTTCTCGAGCAGAAAACTTCACATCTTTCAACTGCTTGTTGGCTCAGATACACCTCTGTGCTCCGTGATATGCCAAATGTCACTGTTAAACATTGTACTGTTCTGAATCCTGCTACTTTGCTTCCGACTCCTGAGGATGGGGAGCCTCATGACTGTGAAGCTGTTTTGGAACAAGTTTGTACACCCCGACCTGATCTTTTAGAGACTCCTCTTCCAAACTCTGACATGATTCTTTTTGTAGATGGATCAGCTTTGCGTGATCCAGCCACAGGTACTAACTGTGTTTGGTTTGCAGTATGTTCTTCACATGACACTTTGTTGTCTGGTTCTCTTCCTAAACATTTCTCTGCTCAAACTACTGAGCTTATTGCACTTACTGAAGCTTGTAAGTTGGCAGCTGGTAAGTCTGTCACTATTTACACAGATTCCAGATATGCTTTTGGTGTTGTTCATGACTTTGGTGCGCTGTGGAAACACAGGCATTTCCTTAAATCAGATGGTAAAACTATTCTGAACTCCAAGCAGGTTTCTGATCTTCTTGATGCGATCCTTTTGCCTACAGCAATCTCGGTCTGTAAGTGTGCGGCTCACACTAACTCAGACGATCCTGTTGCTTGTGGCAATGCCAGAGCTGATGCTGCAGCTAAGCAAGCAGCTAATTTTTTTCCTGTTTTCGCTTCCCTCTCTTTGCAGGCAAAAGACTCCCTCACAGATCTCCATGCTTTGCAAACTTTTGCCTCTGCAGATGAAATTTGGTCCTCTGGACGCATTTGGTCCTCTGTGGGTGCAACTCATACGGATGGTGTTTGGATGGGACCTGATGGTAAACCCTGTCTACCTAAACATTTTTTTCCTCATTTTTCAAAATTGACACATGGGTTGAACCATGTGTCAAAAGGGGGGATGCTGAATGCACTCACTGCTCAGTGGTTCACAAAAGGGTTCAGTTCATATGCGCAAAAATACTGTCAGTCATGTATGGTTTGTGCCACACATAATGTAGGAAAGGCATTACACACATCGCAAGTTGCACACCCTCCACCAGAGAAACGTTTTGAACATTTGATGATGGATTTTGTTGAACTCACACCAGCTGAAGGAAAGAAATATGCACTAGTAATAGTGGACGTGTTTAGTAAATGGGTTGAAGTTTTCCCTGCAAAACATGCAAACAGTAATGCAGTGACTAAAGCACTGCTAAACAGAAATCATTCCTAGATGGGGCATTCCAGAGAAGATCAGCAGTGATAATGGCACACATTTTGTAAACACTGCATTGACTGAGGTTGGTAAATTCCTGGGAATAAGCTTGCGCACAGCTTGTGCTTATCATCCACAGAGTGGAGGTGCTGTGGAAAGAGAAAATGGTACATTAAAGTCCAAGTTATCCAAATGTTGTGAAGAAACAGGTCTGCCATGGACAAAAGCATTACCTATTGTGCTTACCTACATGAGAATGAGAATCAGAGCTCAAGTGAATCTCAGCCCATTTGAAATTTTATTTGGCAGACCTCCTAACCTGGGATTGGGACCTGTAACCAGACCCCTCCCTTCCACAACTGTTTGTGATGATGCTATGTTGTCTTACTGTCGAAACCTTTCCACTGTTCTATCTCAAGTTTCACAGGCAGTAAAAGCAGCCCTTCCAGCCACAGAAAACACACCACTCCAACCAGATGACAGGTGGTGAAGGAACTTCGCAGGAAACATTGGAAGTCCAAACGTTGGCAAGGCCCGTTCCAGGTGCTACTGGTCACTCACACAGCTGTTAAAGTTGCAGAGAGAGCAACCTGGATTCATGCCAGTCACTGTAAGAAGGTACCAGAACCAGTAGATGACTTCCACCCTGACATACATCAGCCTAACCAACACGCCCGGAAGGACAAAGATAAGAGTCAGCAGTAAAAGCTGTACTCCACCGGTGTGTTAAGTGCTAGTAACCTCTGACACCGAAGATTGAAACATCCTTACTGAGACCAGCGATGAAGATGATCATACACATGCTGTGAACCATGGAAGAAACTGTTTGTTGTTTGTATTTTCTTATTTGTAACCAGCATGTGCACATTGTATCTTGATTTCACAGGAAGCAATAATACAGGGCTGCTGTATTTCCCCACGACCCGAGAGACCACCAGACGCCCGAAGCCACACAGCCCCCCCCAGCACACACCCAACCGCCCAGAGCGACGGGACAGCAACCCACCACCACCACTATGTGATCAAGCTAATCAGAAGGGACCAGAGAGAATTAAATTCAGCCAATTGATGTTTTGAGGAAGCAGACATTGTTTCCATGCTAATATAATCTAAAAGAAAATTTCTAAACTGGTTAATACACAGATTGTTCTTCGCTTTCCAGTTCATGAGAATAGTTTTCTTTGCTATACATAACACTGTGAGGATCATGTGTGCTAAGCTAAATTCCACATTGATGTTATCTAAGTCACCCAGTATGCACAGTGTGGGGCATGCAGGAATGCTACACTTTAGTCATGTTGATAGGTCCGCACAGACTTCAAGCCAGAACCTCTGGACAGGCGCACAAAACCACAAAGCGTGTGCATAATCATCAGGTGTGTTATCTGTGCAATGTGAGCAGATGTTTGAGTGTGTTAGACCCATCCTGAACATCCTTTGTCCTGTATAGTGTGTTCTATGAAGAATTTTGTATTGTATGAGCTGTAAATTAGGATTTCGAGTCATTCTGAAGGTGTTCAAACATATATGTGGCCAGAAGCTATGACTAGAACTGATGGATAAATCTGCCTCCCATTTTGAGGACGGTAGAGACATTGTGTCATCTATCTTAGACAATAATTTATATATTTTTGATAGTAGTTTTGGGGTGCAGATGCTTAGAAATTCTACTACCCTAATCGGGAGTTGTAAGTCTGGTTGGTGGAGGATATATTTCTTTGTTATTATAGACTTAAGTTGTTGATATTCTAGGAATTTATTGCTGCCTATCTCATGTTGTGATATGAGCTCATCAAATGAAATAAAATGTCCATTTTGGATTATATGTTCCAGATGTTTGATTCCTTTGATCTTCCAGAGAGTAAAGTTTAGCATTTTTTTGTTTTGCAGGATGTCAGGATTGTTCCAGATGGGTGTAAGCTTAGACAAGTGAAGACTTTGTTATTTTAAGAAATTCCCACCAGGCTGTCAGAGAGGTGCTGATGTTAATGCTTTTGAAACATTTGTGATTTATTACGTTTTGACTAATAAGTGGCAGGTCAGAGATTTCCAGATTATCACACAATGCTTGTTCTATATTTATCCATGTTCATCTATTGGGCTAGGTTTAAACCATTTTGATATATACCGTAACCTATTGGCTAAGGAATAGTGCTGAAAATTAGGTAAATCTAATCCACCACTGTCCTTGGTCTTCTGTAGGGTTTTTAAACTAATACGTGGTGGTTTGTTTTTCCACAGAAATTTGGAGATGCATGAATCTAGTGACTTAAACCAAGTAGCAGGTTGGTTTTATGGGGATCATTGAGAACAAATAGTTAACTTTTGGTAGTATCATCATTTTAATGGTTGTAACTCTCCCCATAAGTGATATAGGTAAGGACTTCCAACGAGAGAGATTGTCCTCTACTGTCTTTAATAATTGCACATAAATTAGCTTTGTTAGCTCTGAGAGCCTGGATGAAATGTTTATGCCTAAATATCTAATATTTCCTGACTGTAAAGTGATCGCAGGTATATTCTGGACCCTACAGTTAATGGGCAGAACTGTGGTCTTAGACCAATTGATAGAGTAGTCAGAAAGTGCTGAGAATTTATTTATGAGTGTGATCGTGAGTGAGAGACGTCTGTGAGTTCTGAAGGAAAAGTAATACATCATCAGCATAAAGACTTATTTTATGCTCAATATTTTGGGGTTGGATGTCTTTAATATTTCTATCTTGTCTGATAGCAGCTGCTAAAGGTTTGATGAAAATAGCAAAAAGTGAGGGAGAAAGTGAGCAACCCTGTCTTGTACTTCTCTGCAGACTGAAGCTTGGAGAAGTTTGATCATTTGTCTTGACACTTGCATTTGGGGAGTCAGTTATTTTCTTGTGAGGAGATAAGAGGCTTTAATAATAATATCTTGCAAGAGAGAACAACACAGTACAGAATACAGAGTTGCTCTGACCACTGAAGCAAAAACACACAGTTATATTGCCCGCTCATCACGTCATCTGTTTTTGGGTATAATTGATTGTTCTTCTAACTTTCCTCCCCAACCATCAGTTGAGGTTACCCAGACACACTCGTAAATACCAGCCTAACCCTGTCCCCCCTAAAGTGCACCTATCTCATTATAACAAGCCCACCATTGTAAAGAGGAATTTAAGAAAACAGGGCAGGGTGGTACCTTGCAGCTCGGTCATTTGCAGGTTATACACAGTAACACTCAATACAATGCATATAAGAATTATTTTCCATTACATTCCTCCCTTTTGATTATAATAATACCATTATATTAATCAACCCAAAAGAAACAAGGAAAATAATAACTTTATCTGTAAAACATCAGCCTGCATTTGCACACAACGTGAGTTTAAAATGCAGGCATCATAGTAATAAAGGGTCCAATGATAAACAATCAAAACATGAACAATTAAACATGATTATCTTCATCCCTCTCTAAGTCAGCGTCACTAGAGGAAAGATTTTGAAAGCAAGAAAGTTATTTGAGTCATTTGGTCTTTTTCACACTGTTGTTTAGATGGACTACATAAAAGGATGTCATCCACATACTGCAAAAGAGCAGAACCTGTGGTTGATTGAAGTTAATCCAGACTAGCTTTGAGGGCAGCATTGTAAATAGTGGGACTTTCACAGTACCCCTGGCATAACCGGGTAAAAGTCCAAGATCTCCCTTCAAACTAAAAAGCAAACCAAAATGGGCTATCAGGGTGCACTGGCGACAAGTCAACCACTGAGAAAAACTGTGCATCTGATGTAATTTGAGACAAAATAGTGTGTGGGTTGGGCACAGTAGGAGCATGTGGCTAAACTTTAGCATTCACCGCTTGGAGGTCCTGTACAAAACGCCATTCATCTGGCTGGCCAGCATCTTTAATCTTTTTAACAGGAAACAATGGAGTAAGCACAGGTGAATTTTCAAAAGGAACAATAACGCCTGTTTTCTGAAAAGATTGAAAAACAGGTTTAATCCCTTTAATTGCTTCAGGCTTAAAAGGGTATTGTTTTTTACATGGACAAAAGTCTGATTTAGGGGTGACAATTACTGGTTCACAGCCTTTTATCAACCCCACATCATATTTGCTCTTAGCCCAAAGATCATTGGGCACTTCAGCCAACATGGGTATCGAAGACAAATCTGTTTCAGATAAAAAACATGCTTCAAAATGTGATTCTGTGGTAGGAATTAAGTCCACAGTTCTTTGACAATGCATTGTACTCAAAAATGTTTTTTTCTATGCTGACAATCGTTCAGAAAACATCAAATTTGGATCAGCAGGTGAAACGGTCCACTCCATTTCTTTCTGACATGTCGCAACAAACTCTCCCACACCTTGTCACTGCCAGTGTGTACGTTTGGCCAAGGAAACATTAAAAAAATCGAAGTGCTCTGGAGTGAGCGACACAGCCAATAAAGTAGGCGCACATATTTTTTCACTTCTTCTCATAGTCATTGTCAGGCCCCAAAGAAATGTGTGATGTGCAGTGCAAATCAGTAGGTTGCATGAAATCAGAAAGGGGTGAAACTAACGCTTTTGCTTCTTCCACTAGTTGTTGTGAAAAAGGAGAGCTGGGAAGTTTCCACTCATAAGCATATGTAAGTGCCGATGAATCAAACTGCACTGCTGTGAAAACTTTGTCAGGCTGTAACATAACCTTAACACCCTCTGGTGTAGAAGTTAAAATAATGCCTAATTTACACATGAGATCACAGCCCATCAGGTTAATGGGACACAACTCTGATAACAAAAATGAGTGTTTGAAGGAGAGCTCATCGGGAGTGACAACACGCAATGGGCATTGTCATTTTCTCCTTCACAACCTGGCCTGATGCAGACATACAGTAAACGTGGTTTCCACTTAACTTTGGAGGACAATCAAACTCCCCTGACGTCACTACTGATGAACATAAGTTCCTATATTCTGAGAGAAATATCTTTGCTCTAGGACGGAAATAGCATGCAAAACTTTACTACGTGAATCACAGTCGGCAAGCGTTGCTTCACTACACAGAGCAGGAAAAATGTGTGAGTGTGTTTGTGCTATCACCCATTAGTGGAGGCTCCGCTGCCGCGTGACGTCCAGAACCTGCCTCCCACCCTCAGTCAGCCTTTTGCCCAATTTCATCACTTTTTAGCTGTGGACAGTCCTTCTTCCAGTGTCCAGTCTGGCCACAGTAAAAACAAATATTCGGATCACAGCTCTGGCGTGGCCCATTTCGACCTCCTCTCCCACACGTCCACGTCTTCGACTTCGGCCTCGTCCTCTGTTTACACCAACTGCGTAATACATGGTCATGGTTGCCAAATGCAGCTCCTTTTCACACTTGTCCCTTTTGGTTGTCTTACGCGTCTCAACTTGGTTCTGAGCATGGCGAGCATATCGGCGAACGTCAGCCAAACGAGGACCCTCACACCATCCCACGTAAATGTTCTTTACTTCAGTGGCGACATCTATATAATATTGTCTGGGTCCCGTTAAAACATGTATTTTTCCCATCTAATTCCTTGTTTGCTTTAAAACAAGTATTCCCCATTTTCTATCCCTTCAGTAGCCAACCAGTTTGTATGGAGTACACTGGAGCAACTTGACTGATCAGTAAAACACTGCTTTTGTTGTCACCGCAAGGCTTCCCCCGTCGGTTGTTTCACTGAGACACTACTGAGTAACTACAACTCAACACAGTTTATACACATAACATTCATATACATACTAACAAACAAACAAACAATAATTTATCGCAATTTTCTCATCTCTGTTTGAACGTACACCCAGGTAAATATTCCTGTAGTCTTCTCATACCGACTATGGACCCATTCATTGTTTAACTTCACTGTTTTGCAAATCCTAATTGAATATTACACATTGACATTGAACTTTACTGGATAAGCAGGTCTTCATTGCATTCAGCAGCCTATATGTGAGCATCTATGTGTAAGCTGTTCTTCTTTGCATTTATCAGCAGCAAGCAATTCTTCACTGCACATGCATATGTAAATAGTAAAACAATTCCAATGTGTTAGCGAAACCTTCTATATCACAGTGGTTTCTAAGATCTATTTTAAGTTCTTTGCCATCAGTGAGATGACATAGTTTACAAAGTGTGTCAAATTATCACTGAAGATCTTTTCAGGAATTTCAAATCTAGAAATGAGTTATTTTACGCGTGATTTTGCTACTGAGAGTGCATCTGCTTGTGCACATGGAAATATTTCAGACCATTTGGTAAAAACCTCTGTTGTCACTGAGCAGAATCGTTTCCCTTAACATTAATTTAGTTCAATGAAATCTACACAATAATGAAATAATGAAATACAAACAAATATGTTGAAAAAGATACACTGGCTTAGGGAATTATCTTCGTTTTGGTCTTAGATTGCCCTGTGGAATGTATTTTGCACATATTTGACCTGCTAGACAAAACTTTATTCATTTATTTATTCTAAAAAAAAAAATTCAATAATTAGTAAAACCATATGCTGTAAAAACCTTGTTCATTATTGCTTCTATCCCTCCTGTTGAGACATGACATGGTCCGTGGCTCAATACTGCAGCATATTTAAACAAATTCTTTGGCAGTATGGTTTTCCTTCCGGTCATTCATACGAGTCTATTGTAGATGGCAATTGAATAACATCTAATAATGCTAAAATATTTGTAGTTTATACATTTAGCTGTGGATGTCAACATACCTGTTTTTCCAATGCTGTGTTAACACATGTACAGTTGAGAAGGCATACTGACTGTCAGTGTAAACGTTAACAACCTTTTTGTTATTTAATTTACAAGCTTCAGTTAAAGCTACCAATTCGACTGCTTGAACAGAGTAATTTTTTGGTAGTGGTTGTTTTAAGAAAACTTCAGTTTCTGTTACTACTGCAAATCCTGTAGCATTTGTGCCATCAGGGTTTTTTGCTTGACCTGTTGAATAAATATAGTTATTTCTGCATTTTCATAACGTATATCAGTTAAGTCTGGCCTGGGTAAAACACTGATGGTTATTTCTGACATGCAATCATGAGGCTTTCCATCTGTGGGGTAGGTAGCAGTGTGGATGGATTAAGTGTAGCACATCTCTCGACAACAAGGTGTGGCTGTGAAAGAAGAACTGTTATGTAGGAGAGATGTCTGGTAAAGATATTTTGTTAAGTAACCATATCACAGCCACTGCATGAGGTACCTTAAGTGTTAATGGGTGAAATAACACCATTATTGTTGATGCCTGCACTGCCAATGGCTTCTGGCCATTGATTCAAAAGTACGATCTCGTCCCTGTTTCCCCCTTTCAGTGGACACTGGCCCCTAATTACCGCAATTCAGCAGGGGGTCTTTCATTAGGAGTACTGGACTCCCCCGTGCACGGTTTCAGCTCCGACCCTGGAAAGCGGAAAAAACGTTGAGATCTGGTTTGAGGACCCAATTGTTGAGAAAAGTCTCTCAATGAGACTCAGAGTTGCTGGAGTCAGTTAATGCAAATGTTTAATCTTGCAGCAAGTTCAAGAAGGTGTGTGTGTATGGGTGTATGTGTGCGAACGTGTGTGAGTTTGTGTGTGTGAGAGTTTAAAGAACCTGTTATCCACAGGCAGGTCTTAACTAGTATGGCACAGGTCCAGCCTGTCTCATCTTTTTTGGAAGGTCCAGCGCTCGGCCCTTCTGTCTGTTTGGACTCTCACATACATTCGGTTAATCATAGAAAAACGAGAACAAAACTTTTTAGCCCCTTAAATTCATAAAACAGACATGGTGCAGTTATTTCCATTCTAGAAAATAAGAGTAATCACCACCATTCCTATAAATTCTGGATATTCTAACAATCTGAATCTTTTTTAAATGTTCGATGAAGCCCTTTGCTGTTCTGTTTAGAGACTCAGCTGATCATAAACCAAGTTTTGCTCTTGAACCAAGCTTCTAAACTCTTCACCTTTTTCATTTCTCAGTTAGTATTCACTTTAAAACTGATTAAAAGAAAAATTAAATGAATGCCTATCAACAAATGTGGGATCTAAACTCTAGTGCTTTCTCTAAAATAATTTCCTTTCTCAATTCAGAAATGTGTGTGTGTAAGTCACAACACCCGTGACACCAAAACGGCTTTCTTTTCTCTCTTTTCTCTACACTCTGCACTGTGAGCACACACACCAAATCAGAAAGGCTTTTTTCTCTCTTTTCTACATTATGGACTGTGGGGACACAAAACCGCTCTCTCTCTTTTTTTTTTTTGATTGTGTGCCAGGGCGTTGTCTCACGTATTAGATTATGCTTAAGATACGAATGGGTTTATCAGTCACATCAGAATCCATACATACTGATCCTCCCGTAATAAAATGGTCGGATCTTATCAAACACACTTTGTTTCTTGTGACAAGTCAGCCAAACAGCGTATACACGTCAAGACACTGAATCAAGTTTGCCACAAGAACTCATAAGTTTGGCAGTATTGCTCTGCCGTCAGCAATCATACACCCATTTTATTTTCATGAGACATGTGCAGGCACCTGTTCATCTACTGTTCTATCACTATGAATTAGTTTATCTATTATCAATAAGGATACTTCTACAACTACTATCAAAGTATGTCCGGACTTCTTATGTTGTCAGTTGCTATATATGAATAAGTGGGTTGCTACTGAAAAGCATTAAGCATGTCACACAGCCCAAACATATAACATTTCAGGACACACCACACAGTTAACAACCACAGTGAAGCGTGTCAAAGCCCAAACATGTAACATTCAACAGGACACTTACACAACACATTCAAATCAAACAGTCAGACAACATACAAGAACATATACCCCAGCCGGCATTGCTCCCTGCCTATTTTCCTACAACTCACTATGTGTGCGCACACCTTTATTCACAAACTCTTCAACTTATACTCTTTTACCGAAGCTGCTACAGCTCGATTGGCCAAATACCCTTAGATCCTATTTCGGTGAATTTGACATCTGCCTTGTATGTAACAGATTAGCGGTTTAGCAGTTTTAATTTAGTTTGAGTGAAGGAATTCATTTTATAGCAAAATCCGAAATCGTGAAGAACTCATGAAAGTAAGCTTATTCTCGGATTCCTGAAACATTAGATTTGCTCTTTCTTTTACTGCAAAGTACAACGTTGAGCAGCACTAATGAGTTGTTTCTATTTTTGGCAGGCTTTACCTTTGCGGATGAAGCCCTTTCTGTCTGTGCAAAAGAAATCTTGTTACTGTGCAGAGTGACTTCTCTGAGTAGAGTCGCCTTACTTGTTGCGACTGTGCCGATGTTCGAAGCTGGAGTGCAAAGTTGTTGCTTGAATGGTGCTCGCTGGAGCGTGTGGTAGTGTAAAGTTATACCATTTAAAAGGGCTGAAGAGTGCTCAGTGCAGCGGGTGGGCGGAGGTGCAAAGTGACACTATGGCCATAAAAAGAACACCGCTACAAGTGCGCATTGTGCCAGGAAGGGCCCTCGGACGTGAACCAGTGGACAGTTATCGCTTCTCGGCCTTTTGGCTAAGATCAAGTGTAGTATCTGTTCTTATCTTCTTAAACCCCAGCTGGTCGAGGCGGATGGCCACCCTTCCTGAGTCTGGTTCTGCCAGAGGTTTCTTCCTGTTAAAAGGGAGTCGTTCCTTTCCACAGTTGCCACAGGCACGCTCAGGACGGGAGATTGGACTGAAGACACGTTTCGGTGCAATCTGT
Source organism: Leuresthes tenuis (assembly GCF_036924035.1). Taxonomy (NCBI): domain Eukaryota; kingdom Metazoa; phylum Chordata; class Actinopteri; order Atheriniformes; family Atherinopsidae; genus Leuresthes; species Leuresthes tenuis. The sequence continues at coordinate 135,398 of NW_027325436.1, read as the reverse complement.
TGGTTTCCTTAGCTAGGATATTAATTTTTTGAATTGGCTCTATATGAATTAATTGGATCATGATTACAATGAATTGAATTCCAATTGGCTTGAATTGGACTATATTACTTAAGTGCCTTGAGATGACAATTGTTGTAATCTGGCGCTATATAAATAAAATTGAATTGAATTGAATTGAATTGAATGTCTGATATGTCCTCTATGCGAGACTACATATTAAATGGATTTGTATCAATAGGAGTTGAAAAGGAGCTTGCTCCGTTCACTCCAAGCATCGACCCGGTACTGCAGTGCCGCTGGGAACGGTGCGCTCTCCTCTGCTCTTGTGAAAAAGCAAACAGCGGTGCAGGATGGAAGTTTCAGGGAGCCTAAGATGAAACTTTCTTTTAATCTGCTGATAAAAGAGAGTGAATGCGAAGCAGACTTTAACACGGTTCTGGGAGCGAGCCGAGTGCGGGCTAACTGGGAGAATTGCTTGAAAGAAACGCGACACCGAATGAGCAGTCAGATCAAAGCCTCAACACGGTGTTCCCGTGTTGTTTGTGGCTGCCTTGTCTTTTGCACAGAGTAAAAGACAAGGCAGCCATCGAATATGGCCCGATTGTTCCTACTTGGTCAGCCGAGGAGCAAGGGGGGGGAGCAAGCGTCTCAACCAAGCAAAGCTCACCATGGGGAAGGTGGCTATGCCAACTAGCCTGATGCCCTGCTCCCGCAGTGATGGATAATCATACACTGGTTTCTCTTCATAATGTACAAGTCTTTCGCCTTTTACTAAAGACTTCCGTGTAGAGCAGCACTAATGAGTTGTTTCTATTTTTGGCAGGCTTTACCTTTGCGGGTGAAGCCCTTTCTGTCTGTGCAAAAGAAATCTTGTTACTGCGCAGAGTGACTTCTCTGAGTAGAGTCGCCTCACTTGTTGCGACTGTGCCGATGTTGCTTGAATGGTGCTCGCTGGAGCGTGCGGTAGTGTAAAGTTATGCCATTTAAAAGGGTTGAAGAGTGCTCAGTGCAGCGGGTGGGCGGAGGTGCAAAGTGACACTATGGCCATAAAACGAACACCGCTACAAGTGCGGATTGTGCCAGGAAGGGCCCTCGGACGTGAACCAGTGGACAGTTATCGCTTCTCGGCATTTTGGCTAAGATCAAGTGTAGTATCTGTACTTATCAGTTTAATATGTTATATGTCTATGCAAGGACTACATATTAAATGGATTTTTATCAATAGGAGTTGAAAAAGGAGCTTGCTCCGTTCACTCCAAGCATCGACCCGGTACTGCAGTGCCGCTGGGAACGGTGCGCTCTCCTCTGCTCTTGTGAAAAAGCAAACAGCGGTGCAGGATGGAAGTTTCTTTAATCTGCTGAGAAAAGAGAGTGAATGCGAAGCAGACTTTAACATGGCTCTGGGAGCGAGCCGAGTGTGGGCTAACCAGGAGAATTGCTTGAAAGAAACGCGACACCGAATGAGCGGTCAGAACAAAGCCTCAATACGGTGTTCCTGTGGTGTTTTTATAAAATGCGGTGTAAAAAAAGGTGTGAATGCCCCATAGAAAACTAAAAGGTGGAGCGGAAGTGTTCGGCTGCAAGAAGGTGTGAATGTCCGACTATATTTGGTGAAAAGCAGGTGAAGCAAGGTCTGAATGCCCAACCTTACATCATCAAAAGCGAGATCAGAGGTTTTTGGCTGCAAGAAGGCCATAGTTTGCCAAAAGCGGGTAAGGTGCGAATGATCGGCTAAATATCAACAAAAGTGGGGGCGGAGGTCTTCGGATGCAAGTGGGTGTGAATATCCCACCATACAAGTATGGTGGAGAGGAAGCTGTGAATGGCCGACCATAGTTTGCAAAAAGCGGGTGAGAAAAGGTGCGAATGTCCAACCATACATGATCAAAACAGGGAGCGGAGGTGTTTGGCTGTGACAAGGTGTGAATGTCCACCCATAATTAATGAAAAGCGGGCAACAAGTAGGTTCGAATGCCCAACCATACATCAACAAAAGCAGGAGTGGATGTGTTTGGCTACAAGAAGGTTTGAATGTCCGAGCATAGTTTGTAAAAAGCGGGTAAGAAAAGGTGCGAATGCCCGACAAAGTATGATCAAAAGAGGGAGTGGAGGTTTTCGGCTACAAGGTTTGAATGTACGACCATAGTTTGTAAAAAGCGGGTAAGAAAAGGTGCGAATGCCCGAACATACACCATCAAAAGAGGGAGCGGAGGTGTTACACTTGAAAGACGGTGTGAAAGTCCGACCATAGTTGGTAAAAAGTGGGTAAGAAAAGGTTCGAATGCCCGAATATATACCATCAAAAGCGGAAGCGGAGGTGTTCGGCTGCAAGAAGGTGTGAACGTCCGACCAAAGTTTGTAAAAAGCAGTTAAGAAAAGGTTCGAATATCCAACCAAACATAATCAAAAGTGGGAGCAGAGCTGTTCGACTGCAAGTAGGTGTGAATATCCACCCATAATTCCTGAAAAATGGGTAAGAAAAGGTGCGAATGCCCAACCATACATCATCAAAAGAAGAAGTGGATGTGTTCTGCTACAAGAAGGTTTGAATGTCCGACCATAGTTTGTAAAAAGCGGGTAAGAAAAAGTTCGAATGCCCGAACATACACCATCAAAAGAGGGAGCGGAGGTGTTCCGCTGTAAGATGCTGCGAATGTCCGACCATAGTTGGTAAAAAGCGGGTAAGAAAAGGTTAAAAAACCGGACTGTACACAATCAATAGCGGGAGCGGAGTTGTTCGGCTACAAGAAGGTGTGAAAGTCCGACCATGGTTTGTAAAAAGCGGGTAAGACAAGGTGCGAATGCCCGACAATGTATGATCAAAAGAGGGAGCGGAGGTGTTCGGCTGCAAGGTCTGAATTTCCAACCATAATTTGTAAACACCGTTGAAGAAAAGGCTCGAAAGCCCGACTATACACCATCAAAAGCGGGAGCGGAGGTGTTCAGCTGCAAGAAGGTCTGAATGTCCACCAATAATTACTGAAAAATGGGTAAGAAAAGGTGTGAATGCCCAACTATACATCATCACAAGCAGAAGTGGATGTGTTCGGCCACAAGAAGGTTTGAATGTCCGACCATAGTTTGTAAAAGGCGGGTAAGAAAAGGTTCGAATGCCCGAACATACACAATCAAAAGAGGGAGCGGAGGTGTTTCACTGCAAGAAGGTGTGAATGTCCGAGCATAGTTTGTAAAAAGTGGGTAAGAAAAGGTTCGAATGACAGAACATACACCATCAAAAGAGGGAGCGGAGGTGTTCCGCTGTAAGAAGGTGTGAATGTCCGACCATAGTTGGTAAAAAGCGGGTAAGAAAAGGCTAAAATACCCAACTCTACACAATCAATAGCGGGAGCGGAGTTGTTCGGCTAAAAGAAGGTATGAAAGTCCGACCATGGTTTGTAAAAAGCGGGTAAGAAAAGGTTCGAATGCCAAAATATACACCATCAAAAGCGGAAACCGAGGTGTTCGGCTGCAAGTAGGTGTGAATGTCAGATCATAATTTGTAAAAAGCTGATGAGAAAGGTGTGAATGACCAACAATAATTGCTGAAAAATGTGTTAGAAAAGGTAAGAATGCCGGACCATTCATCATCAAAAGCGGGAGAAGAGGTGTTCGGCTGCAAGAAGCTGTGAATGTCCAGCCATAATAACTCAAAAACGGGTAAGAAAAGGTAGTATTGCCAGACCATAAATGATCAAAACAGGGAGCGGAGGTGTTCCGCTGTAAGAAGGTGTGAATGTCCCACCATAATTGGTAAAAAGCGGGTAAGAAAAGGTTAAAATACCCGACTGTACAAAATCAATAGCGGGAGCGGAGTTTTTTGGCTACTAAAAGGTGTGAAAGTCCGACCATGGTTTGTAAAAAGCGGGTAAGAAAAGTTGCGAATGCCGGACAATGTATGATCAAAAGAGGGAACGGAGGTTTTCGGCTGCAAGAAGGTCTAAATGTCCAACCATAATTTGTAAAAACCGGGGAGGAAAAGGCTCGGAAGCCCGACTATACACCATCAAAAGCGGGAGCGGAGGTGTTCAGCTGCAAGAAGGTCTGAATGTCCATCAATAATTTCTAGAAAACATGAAAAAAAATGTTCGAATATCCAACCGCACATGATCATAAGTGGGAGAGGAGGTGTTCAGCTGCAAGAAGGTGTGAATATCCACCCATAATTCCTCAAAAATGGGTAAGAAAAAAGGTGCAAATGCCCAACCATACATCATCAAAAGCAGGACTGGATGTGTTCGGCTACAAGAAGGTTTGAATGTCCGAGCATAGTTTGTAAAAAGCGGGTAAGAAAAGGTTCGAATGCCCGAACCTACACCATCAAAAGAGGGAGCGGAGGTGTTCCGCCATAAGAAGGTGTGAATGTCCGACCGTAGTTGGTAAAAAGCGGGTAAGAAAAGGTTAAAATACCCGACTGTACACAATCAATAGCGGGAAGGGATGTGTTCGGCTACAAGAAAGTGTGAAAGTCCAACCATGTTTTGTAAAAAGTGGTTAAGAAAAGGTGCGAATGCCCGACAATGTATGATCAAAAGAGGGAGCGGAGGTTTTCGGCTGCAAGAAGGTCTGAATGTCCAACCATAATTTGTAAAAACCGGGGAAGAAAAGGCTCGAAAGCCCGACTATACACCATCAAAAGCGGGAGCAGAGGTGTTCAGCTGCAAGAAGGTCTCAATGTCCATCAATAATTGCTAGAAAACATGAAAGAAAATGTTCGAATATCAAACCGCACATGATCATATGCGGGAGAGGAGGTGTTCAGCTGCAAGATGGTGTGAATGTCCACCCATAATTCCTGAAAAATGGGTAAAAAAAGGTGCGAATGCCCAACCATACAACATCAAAAGCATGTGTGAATGTCAGATCATAATTTGCAAAAACCTGATGAGAAATGGTGAGAATGCCCGACTATACACCATCAAATGCGGGAGCGGAGGTGTTCGGCTGTGAGTAGGTGTGAATGTCCGACCATACTTGCTGAAAAATATGACAAAGCAGTTTTCACTTGGTTTGAGTGAAGGAATTCATTTTATATCAAAATCCGAAATTGTGTAGAACTCGTCAATCGACGCTTATTCTCGGATTCCTGAAAAGGTTTAGTGTTGTTCTTTCCTATCCTGCAAAGTACAACGTTCTTTTTTGTTTAAAGCTATTATGACATGGATAAATATGAAGGACAAAGCAGTTTTAACTTAATCGGTTTCAACAAAATAGAAAGTATTACTTTGCAGTATACCAAAGAACAACACTAAACCTTTAGGAATCCGAGAATAAACTTATTTCCACGAGTTCTACACAATTTCGGATTTTGATATAAAATGAATTCCTTCACTCAAACCAAGTTAAAACTGCTTTTTCCTTGATATTTATCCATGTCTGAATCGGTTTCAACAAAATAAAAAGTATTACTTTGCAGTATACCAAAGAACAACACTAAACCTTTAGGAATCCGAGAATAAACTTATTTCCACGAGTTCTACACAATTTCGGATTTCTATATAAAATGAAATCCTTCACTCAAACCAAGTGAAAACTGCTTTGTCATATTTTTCAGCAAGTATGGTCGGACATTCACACCTACTCACAGCCGAACACCTCCGCTCCCGCATTTGATGGTGTATAGTCGGGCATTCTCACCATTTCTCATCAGGTTTTTGCAAATTATGATCTGACATTCACACCTGCTTTTGATGATGTATGGTTGGGCATTCGCACCTTTTTTTACCCATTTTTCAGGAGATATGGGTGGACATTCACACCTTCTTGCAGCTGAACACCTCCTCTCCCGCATATGATCATGTGCGGTTTGATATTCGAAAATTTTCTTTCATGTTTTTTAGCAATTATTGATGGACATTGAGACCTTCTTGCAGCTGAATACCTCTGCTCCCGCTTTTGACGGTGTATAGTCGGGCTTCCGAGCCTTTTCTTCCCCGGTTTTTACAAATTATGGTTGGACATTCAGACCTTCTTGCAGCCGAAAACCTCCGCTCCCTCTTTTGATCATACATTGTCGGGCATTCACACCTTTTCTTAACCGCTTTTTACAAAACATGGTCGGACTTTCACACCTTCTTGTAGCCGAACACATCCCTTCCCGCTATTGATTGTGTACAGACGGCCATTTTAACCTTTTCTTACCCGCTTTTTACCAACTACGGTCGGACATTCACACCTTCTTATGGCGGAACACCTCCGCTCCCTCTTTTGATGGTGTATGTTCGGGCATTCGAACCTTTTCTTACCCGCTTTTAACAAACTATGCTCGGACATTCAAACCTTGTAGCCGAACACATCCAGTCCTGCTTTTGATGATGTATGGTTGGGCATTCGCACCTTTTTTTTTACCCATTTTTGAGGAATTATGGGTGGACATTCACACCTTCTTGCAGCTAAACACCTCCGCTCCCACTTATGATCATGTGCGGTTTGATATTCGAAAATTTTCTTTCATGTTTTCTAGCAATTATTGATGGACATTCAGACCTTCTTGCAGCTGAACCCCTCTGCTCCCGCTTTTGATGGTGTATAGTCGGGCTTTCGAGCCTTTTCTTCCCCGGTTTTTACAAATTATGGTTGGACATTCAGACCTTCTTTTAGCCGAAAACCTCCGCTCCCTCTTTTGATCATACATTGTCGGGCATTCGCACCTTTTCTTACCCGCTATTTACAAAACATGGTCGGACTTTCACACCTTCTTGTAGCCGAACACATTCGCTCCCGCTATTGATTGTGTACAGTCGGGTATTTTAACCTTTTCTTACCCACTTTTTAGCAACTACGGTCGGACATTCACACCTTCTTATGGCGGAACACCTCCGCTCCCTCTTTTGATGGTGTATGTTTGGGCATTTGAACCTTTTCTTACCCGCTTTTTACAAACTATGGTCGGACATTCAAACCTTCTTGTAGCCGAACACATCCAGTTCTGCTTTTGAGGATGTATGGTCGGACTTTCACACCTTTTAGTAGCAAAACAACTCCGCTCCCACTATTGATTGTGTACAGTCGGGTATTTTAACCTTTTCTTACCCGCTTTTTACCAATTATTGTTGGACATTCACACCTTCTTACAGCGGAACACCTCCGCTCCCTGTTTTGATCATTTATGGTCTGGCAATACTACCTTTTCTTAACCGTTTTTGAGTAATTATGGCTAGACATTCACAGCTTCTTGCATCCGAACACCTCTTCTCTGCTTTTGATGATGAATAGTCCGGCATTCTTACCTTTTCTAACACATTTTTCAGTAATTATTGTCGGTCATTCACACCTTTCTCATCAGCTTTTTGCAAATTATGATCTGACATTCACACCTACTTGCAGCCGAACACCTCGGCTTCCGTTTTTGATGGTGTATATTTTGGCATTCGAACCTTTTCTTACCCACTTTTTACAAACTATGCTCGGACATTCACACCTTCTTGCAGCGAAACCCCTCCGCTCCCTCTTTTGATTGTGTATGTTCGGGCATTCGAACCTTTTCTTACCCGCTTTTTACAAACTATGGTCGGACATTCAAACCTTCTTGTGGCCGAACACATCCACTTCTGCTTTTTATGATGTATAGTTGGGCATTCACACCTTTTCTTACCCATTTTTCAGTAATTATTGGTTGGAAATTCAGACCTTGCAGCCGAACACCTCCGCTCCCTCTTTTGATTATACATTGTCGGGCATTCGCACCTTGTCTTACCCGCGTTTTACAAACCATGGTCGGACTTTCACACCTTCTTGTAGCCGAACAACTCCGCTCCCGCTATTGATTGTGTACAGTCGGGTATTTTAACCTTTTCTTACCCGCTTTTTACCAATTATGGTCGGACTTTCACACCGTCTTACAGCGGAACACCTCCGCTCCCTCTTTTGATGGTGTATGTTCGGGCATTCAAACTTTTTCTTACCCACTTTTTACAAACTATGGTCGGACATTCAAACCTTCTTGTAGCAGAACACATCCACTTCTTCTTTTGATGATGTATGGTTGGGCATTCGCACCTTTTCTTACCCATTTTTCAGGAATTATGGGTGGACATTCACACCTACTTGCAGTCGAACAGCTCTGCTCCCACTTTTGATTATGTTTGGTTGGATATTCGAACCTTTTCTTAACTGCTTTTTACAAACTTTGGTCGGACGTTCACACCTTCTTGCAGCCGAACACCTCCGTTTCCGCTTTTGATGGTATATATTCGGGCATTCGAACCTTTTCTTACCCGCTTTTTACCAACTATGGTCGGACATTCGCACCATCTTAAAGCGGAACACCTCCGCTCCCTCTTTTGATGGTGTATTTTCGGGCATTCGCACCTTTTCTTACCCGCTTTTTACAAACTATGGTTGGACATTCAAACCTTCTTGTAGCCGAAAACCTCCACTCCCTCTTTTGATCATACATTGTCGGGCATTCGCACCTTTTCTTACCCGCTTTTTACAAACTATGCTCGGACATTCAAACCTTCTTGTAGCCAAACACATCCACTCCTGCTTTTGTTGATGTATGGTTGGGCATTCGAACCTACTTGTTGCCCGCTTTTCATTAATTATGGGTGGACATTCACACCTACTTGCAGCCGAACACCTCGGCTTCCGCTTTTGATGGTGTGTATTTTTGCATTCGAACCTTTTCTTACCCGCTTTTTACAAACCATGGTCGGACTTTCACACTTTCTTTTAGCCGAACAACTCCGCTCCCGCTATTGATTGTGTAGAGTCGGGTATTTTAACCTTTTCTTACCCGCTTTTTACCAACTATGGTCGGACATTCACACCTTCTTACAGCGGAAACCCTCCGCTCCCTCTTTTGATGGTGTATGTTCTGGCATTCGAACCTTTTCTTACCCACTTTTTACAAACTATGCTCGGATATTCACACCTTCTTGCAGCGAAACACCTCCGCTCCCTCTTTTGATTGTGTATGTTCGGGCATTCAAACCTTTTCTTACCCGCCTTTTACAAACTATGGTCGGACATTCAAACCTTCTTGTGGCCGAACACATCCACCTCTGCTTGTGATGATGTATAGTTGGGCATTCACACCTTTTCTTACCCATTTCTCAGTAATTATTGGTGGACATTCAGACCTTCTTGCAGCTGAACACCTCTGCTCCCGCTTTTGATGGTGTATAGTCGGGCTTTCGAGGCTTTTCTTCAACGGTGTTTACAAATTATGGTTGGAAATTCAGACCTTGCAGCCAAACACCTCCGCTCCCTCTTTTGATCATACATTGTCGGGCATTCGCACCTTGTCTTACCCGCGTTTTACAAACCATGGTCGGACTTTCACACCTTCTTGTAGCCGAACAACTCCGCTCCCGCTATTGATTGTGTACAGTCGGGTATTCTAACCTTTTCTTACCCGCTTTTTACCAATTATGGTCGGACATTCACACCGTCTTACAGCGGAACACCTCCGCTCCCAATTTTGATGGTGTATGTTCGAGCATTCGAACTTTTTCTTACCCACTTTTTACAAGCTATGGTCGGACATTCAAACCTTCTTGTAGCAGAACACATCCACTTCTTCTTTTGATGATGTATGGTTGGGCATTCGCACCTTTTCTTACCCATTTTTCAGGAATTATGGGTGGAAATTCACACCTACTTGCAGTCGAACAGCTCTGCTCCCACTTTTGATTATGTTTGGTTGGATTTTCGAACCTTTTCTTAACTGCTTTTTACAAACTTTGGTCGGACGTTCACACCTTCTTGCAGCCGAACACCTCCGCTTCCGCTTATGATGGTATATATTCGGGCATTCGAACCTTTTCTTACCCGCTTTTTACCAACTATGGTCGGACATTCGCACCATCTTACAGCGGAACACCTCCGCTCCCTCTTTTGATGGTGTATTTTCGGGCATTCGCACCTTTTCTTACCCGCTTTTTACAAACTATGGTTGGACATTCAAACCTTCTTCTAGCCGAAAACCTCCACTCCCTCTTTTGATCATACATTGTCGGGCATTCGCACCTTTTCTTACCCGCTTTTTAAAAACTATGCTCGGACATTCAAACCTTCTTGTAGCCAAACACATCCACTCCTGCTTTTGTTGATGTATGGTTGGGCATTCGAACCTACTTGTTGCCCGCTTTTCATTAATTATGGGTGGACATTCAGACCTACTTGCAGCCGAACACCTCGGCTTCCGCTTTTGATGGTGTATATTTTTGCATTCGAACCTTTTCTTACCCGCTTTTTACAAACCATGGTCGGACTTTCACACCTTCTTTTAGCCAAACAACTCCGCTCCCGCTATTGATTGTGTAGAGTCGGGTATTTTAACCTTTTCTTACCCGCTTTTTACCAACTATGGTTGGACATTCACACCTTCTTACAGCGGAACACCTCCGCTCCCTCTTTTGATGGTGTATGTTCGGGCATTCGAACCTTTTCTTACCCGCTTTTTACAAACTATGCTCGGACATTCACACCTTCTTGCAGCGAAACACCTCCGCTCCCTCTTTTGATTGTGTATGTTCGGGCATTCAAACCTTTTCTTACCCGCCTTTTACAAACTATGGTCGGACATTCAAACCTTCTTGTGGCCGAACACATCCACTTCTGCTTTTGATGATGTATAGTTGGGCATTCACACCTCTTCTTACCCATTTTTCAGTAATTATTGGTGGACATTCAGACCTTCTTGCAGCTGAACACCTCTGCTCCCGCTTTTGATGGTGTATAGTCGGGCTTTCGAGGCTTTTCTTCAACGGTGTTTACAAATTATGGTTGGAAATTCAGACCTTGCAGCCAAACACCTCCGCTCCCTCTTTTGATCATACATTGTCGGACATTCGCACCTTGTCTTACCCGCGTTTTACAAACCATGGTCGGACATTCACAGCTTCCTCTCCACCATACTTGTATGGTGGGATATTCACACCCACTTGCATCCGAAGACCTCCGCCCCCACTTTTGTTGATATTTAGTCGGTCGTTCACACCTTACCCGTTTTCTTGCAGCCAAACACCTCTGATCTCGCTTTTGATGATGTAAGATTCGGCATTCAGACCTTGCTTTTCCTGCTTTTCACCAACTATAGACGGACATTCACACCTTCTTGCAGCCGAACACTTCCGCTCCACCTTTTAGGTTTCTATCACACCTTTTTTTTCACCGCATTTTATAGATTATGGTTGGAAATTCTCAACCACTCATCCGAAGACCTCTCCTCCCGCTTTTGTTAATATATTTGAACTTTAGTCAGACATTCACACCTACTTGCAGCCGAACACCACCTCTCTAGCTTTTGATGATGTATGGTCCGGCATTCTTACCGTTTCTAACACATTTTTCAGCAATTATGGTAGGACATTCACACCTTCTTGCAGCTGAACACCTCCTCTCCCACTTATGATCATGTGCAGATTGATTTTCGAAAATTTTCTTTCATGTTTTCTAGCAATTAATGATGGACATTTAGACCTTCTTGCAGCTGAACACCTCCGCTCCCGCTTTTGATCATACATTGTCAGGCATTCGAACCTTGTCTTACAAACTTTAGTCAAACATTCACACCTTTTTGCAGCCGAACACAGTTTTTTTCAGCCGAACTTGGGCATTCGAACCTTTTCTTACCAGCTTTTTACAAACTATGCTCGGACATTCAAACCTTCTTGTAGCCGAACACATCCACTCCTGCTTTTGATGATGTATGGTTGGGCATTCGAACCTACTTGTTGCCCGCTTTTCATTAATTATGGGTGGACATTCACACCTTGTCGCAGCCAAACACCTCCGCTCCCTGTTTTGATCATGTATGGTTGGACATTCGCACCTTTTCTCACCCGCTTTTTGCAAACTATTGTCGGCCATTCACAGCTTCCTCTCCACCATACTTCTATGGTGGGATATTCACACCCACTTGCATCCGAAGACCTCCGCCCCCACTTTTGTTGATATTTAGTCGGTCATTCGCACCTTACCCACTTTTGGCAAACTATGGCCTTCTTGCAGCCAAAAACCTCTGATCTCGCTTTTGATGATGTAAGGTTGGGCATTCAGACCTTGCTTCACCTGCTTTTCACCAAATATAGTCGGACATTCACACCTTCTTGTAGCCGAACACTTCCGCTCCACCTTTTAGTTTTCTATGGGGCATTCACACCTTTTTTTTCACCGCATTTTATAAAAACACCACAGGAACACCGTATTGAGGCTTTGTTCTGACCGCTCATTCGGTGTCGCGTTTCTTTCAAGCAATTCTCCTGGTTAGCCCGCACTCGGCTCGCTCCCAGAGCCGTGTTAAAGTCTAATTCGCATTCACTCTCTTTTCTCAGCAGACTAAAAGAAAGTTTCATCTTGGGCTCCCTGAAACCTCCATCCTGCACCGCTGTTTGCTTTTTCACAAGAGCAGAGGAGAGCGCACCGTTCCCAGGGGCACTACAGTACCGGGTCGATGCTTGGAGTGAACGGAGCAAGCTCCTTTTTCAACTCCTATTGATACAAATCCATTTAATATGTAGTCCTCGCATAGAGGACACATCAGACATTAAACTGATAAGAACAGATACTACACTTGATCTTAGCCAAAAGGCCGAGAAGCGATAACTGTCCACTGGTTCACGTCCGAGGGCCCTTCCTGGCACAATGCGCACTTGTAGCGGTGTTCTTTTTATGGCCATAGTGTCACTTTGCACCTCGGCCCACCCGCTGCACTGAGCACTCTTCAGCCCTTTTAAATGGTATAACTTTACACTACCGCACGCTCCAGCGAGCACCATTCAAGCAACAACTTTGCACTCCAGCTTCGAACATTGGCACAGTCGCAACAAGTAAGGCGACTCTACTCAGAGAAGTCACTCTGCACAGTAACAAGATTTCTTTTGCACAGACAGAAAGGGCTTCATCCGCAAAGGTAAAGCCTGCCAAAAATAGAAACAACTCATTAGTGCTGCTCAACGTTGTACTTTGCAGTAAAACAAAGAGCAAATCTAAAGATTCAGGAATCCGAGAATAAGCTTACTTCCATGAGTTCTTCACGATTTCGGATTTTGCTATAAAATGAATTCCTTCACTCAAACTAAATTAAAACTGCTAAACCGCTAATCTGTTACATGCAAGGCAGATGTCAAATTCACCGAAATAGGATCTAAGGGTATTTGGCCAATCGAGCTGTAGCAGCTTCGGTAAAAGAGTATAAGTTGAAGAGTTTGTGAATAAAGGTGTGCGCACACATAGTGAGTTGTAGGAAAATAGGCAGGGAGCAATGCCGGCTGGGGTATAGGTTCTTGTATGTTGTCTGACTGTTTGATTTGAATGTGTTGTGTAAGTGTCCTGTTGAATGTTACATGTTTGGGCTTTGACACGCTTCACTGTGGTTGTTAACTGTGTGGTGTGTCCTGAAATGTTATATGTTTGGGCTGTGTGACATGCTTAATGCTTTTCAGTAGCAACCCACTTATTCATATATAGCAACTGACAACATAAGAAGTCCGGACATACTTTGATAGTAGTTGTAGAAGTATCCTTATTGATAATAGATAAACTAATTCATAGTGATAGAACAGTAGATGAACAGGTGCCTGCACATGTCTCATGAAAATAAAATGGGTGTATGATTGCTGACGGCAGAGCAATACTGCCAAACTTATGAGTTCTTGTGGCAAACTTGATTCAGTGTCTTGACGTGTATACGCTGTTTCGCTGACTTGTCACAAGAAACAAAGTGTGTTTGATAAGATCCGACCATTTTATTACGGGAGGATCAGTATGTATGGATTCTGATGTGACTGATAAACTCATTCGTATCTTAAGCATAATCTAATACGTGAGACAACGCCCTGGCACACAATCAAAAAAAAAAAAAGAGAGAGCGGTTTTGTGTCCCCACAGTCCATAATGTAGAAAAGAGAGAAAAAAGCCTTTCTGATTTGTTGTGTGTGCTCACAGTGCAGAGTGTAGAGAAAAGAGAGAAAAGAAAGCCGTTTTGGTGTCACGGGTGTTGTGACTTACACACACACATTTCTGAATTGAGAAAGGAAATTATTTTAGAGGAAGCACTACAGTTTAGATCCCACATTTGTTGATAGGCATTCATTTAATTTTTCTTTTAATCAGTTTTAAAGTGAATACTAACTGAGAAATGAAAAAGGTGAAGAGTTTAGAAGCTTGGTTCAAGAGCAAAACTTGGTTTATGATCAGCTGAGTCTCTAAACAGAACAGCAAAGGGCTTCATCGAACATTTAAAAAAGATTCAGATTGTTAGAATATCCAGAATTTATAGGAATGGTGGTGATTACTCTTATTTTCTAGAATGGAAATAACTGCACCATGTCTGTTTTATGAATTTAAGGGGCTAAAAAGTTTTGTTCTCGTTTTTCTATGATTAACCGAATGTATGTGAGAGTCCAAACAGACAGAAGGGTTACGGCCGAGCGCTGGACCTTCCAAAAAAGATGAGACAGGCTGGACCCGTGCCATACTAGTTAAGGCCTGCCTGTGGATTACAGGTTCTTTAAACTCTCACACACACAAACTCACACACGTTCGCACACATACACCCATACACACACACATTCTTGAACTTGCTGCAAGATTAAACCTTTGCATTAACTGACTCCAGCAACTCTGAGTCTCATTGAGAGACTTTTCTCAACAATTGGGTCCTCAAACCAGATCTCAAAGTTTTTTCCGCTGTCCAGGGTCGGAGCTGAAACCGTGCACGGGGGAGTCCAGTACTCCTAATGAAAGACCCCCTGCTGAATTGCGGTAATTAGGGGCCAGTGTCCACTGAAAGGGGAAAAAGGGACGAGATCGTACTTTTGAATCAATGGCCAGAAGCCATTGGCAGTGCAGGCATCAACAATAATGGTGTTATTTCACCCATTAACACTTAAGGTACCTCATGCAGTGGCTGTGATATGGTTACTTAACAAAATATCTTTACCAGACATCTCTCCTACATAACAGTTCTTCTTTCACAGCCACACCTTGTTGTCGAGAGATGTGCTACACTTAATCCATCCACACTGCTACCTACCCCACAGATGGAAAGCCTCATGATTGCATGTCAGAAATAACCATCAGTGTTTTACCCAGGCCAGACTTAACTGATATACATTATGAAAATGCAGAAATAACTATATTTATTCAACAGATCAAGGAAAAAAACCCTGATGGCACAAATGCTACAGGATTTGCAGTAGTAACAGAAACTGAAGTTTTCTTAAAACAACCACTACCAAAAAATTACTCTGTTCAAGCAGTCGAATTGGTAGCTTTAACTGAAGCTTGTAAATTAAATAACAAAAAGGTTGTTAACGTTTACACTGACAGTCAGTATGCCTTCTCAACTGTACATGTGTTAACACAGCATTGGAAAAACAGGTATGTTGACATCCACAGCTAAATGTATAAACTACAAATATTTTAGCATTATTAGATGTTATTCAATTGCCATCTACAATAGACTCGTATGAATGACCGGAAGGAAAACCATACTGCCAAAGAATTTGCTTAAATATGCTGCAGTATTGAGCCACGGACCATGTCATGTCTCAACAGGAGGGATGGAAGCAATAATGAACCAGGTTTTTACAGCATATGGTTTTACTAATTATTAAAAACATTTTTTTAGAATAAATAAATGAATAAAGTTTTGTCTAGCAGGTCAAATATGTGCAAAATACATTCCACAGGGCAATCTAAGACCAAAACGAAGATAATTCCCTAAGCCAGTGTATCTTTTTCAACATATTTGTTTGGATTTCATTATTTCATTATTTTGTAGATTTCATTGAACTAAATTAATGTTAAGGGAAACGATTCTGCTCAGTGACAACAGAGGTTTTTACCAAATGGTCTGAAATATTTGTAAACAATGTCATCTCACTGATGGCAAAGAACTTAAAATAGACCTTAGAAACCACTGTGATATAGAAGGTTTCGCTAACACATTGGAATTGTTTTACTATTTACATATGCATGTGCAGTGAAGAATTGCTTGCTGCTGATAAATGCAAAGAAGAACAGCTTACACATAAATGCTCACATATAGGCTGCTGAATGCAATGAAGACCTGCGTATCCAGTAAAGTTCAATGTCAATGTGTAATATCCAATTAGGATTTGCAAAACAGTGAAGTTAAACAATGAATGGGTCCATAGTCGGTATGAGAAGACTACAGGAATATTTACCTGGGTGTACGTTCAAATTATTGTAAATTATTGTTTGTTTGTTTGTTAGTATGTATATGAATGTTATGTGTATAAACTGTGTTGAGTTGTAGTTACTCAGTAGTGTCTCAGTGAAACAACCGACGGGGGAAGCCTTGCGGTGACAACAAAAGCAGTGTTTTACTGATCAGTCAAGTTGCTCCACTGTACTCCATACAAACTGGTTGGCTACTGAAGGGATAGAAAATGGGGAATACTTGTTTTAAAGCAAACAAGGAATTAGATGGGAAAAATACATGTTTTAACGGGACCCAGACAATATTAAATACTCAGACAGATGGGAGAAGAAGTGTAGTTTTGTAGGAAATCACAAAATTATTACATAAAATGAGTGAAATCAATTGAAGAATGCCTTTCTGGAGAGCTGTTTACCACAGATGAGCAGCTTTGCGACCAAGCACATTGTAGATCGCTTTACTGCCAAAATGATCTAGTTTAATGGATTGGTTTAGACATTTATAACAGCATTTTAAGAACAAAGAGAGAAACAAAAAGGGACAACGCTTCATGGTGGAAGGTGATGTATAAATAACTGTGTATATGATGAAGGAGAGACCATTTGAGCAGCACAGCCATTTCGCAGCACAGGGACAGCAGTTCAAGTTAAAGGATCTCCCATGTGGTATCACCTGTCACACTGTCAAGGCATCAAAAGAAGAAAAAATCACCAAACTCAAGGACAAAGAGACGAAGACTCCGGTGAACGAAGAGAGAGGACTTACAAACCAGAAATACAAAAGGATGCTCGATATCAAGATCCAGAAGAAGAGGCTAACAATGCCACGAACACTTACGATGCTGGGAATGATGCCAGCAATGAACAGAGAAGAAGATTCAGTGTCATCAATCTGCAACACGTGCCTCTAATGAGGGGGTGAATATAGAATCCTCAACGATTACAACGTCTCTAGGAACTGTGACAACAACAAGGTTTAAACCATTTTGATATATATTGTAACCTATTGGCTAAGGAATAGTGCTGAAAATGAGGTAAATCTAATCCACCACTGTCCTTGGTCTTCTGTAGGGTTTTTAAACTAATACGTGGTGGTTTGTTTTTCCACAGAAATTTGGAGATGCATGAATCTAGTGACTTAAACCAAGTAGCAGATAGTTTTATGGGGATCATTGAGAACAAATAGTTAACTTTTGGTAGTATCATCATTTTAATGGTTGTAACTCTCCCCATAAGTGATATAGGTAAGGACTTCCAACGAGAGAGATCGTCCTCTACTCTCTTTACTAATTGCACATAATCCATCTGTACTTATCAGTTTAATATGTGATATGTCTATGCAAGGACTACATATTAAATGGATTTTTATCAATAGGAGTTGAAAAAGGAGCTTGCTCCGTTCACTCCAAGCATCGACCCGGTACTGCAGTGCCGCTGGGAACGGTGCGCTCTCCTCTGCTGTTGTGAAAAAGCTAACAGCGGTGCAGGATGGAAGTTTCTTTTAGTCTGCTGAGAAAAGAGAGTGAATGCGAAGTAGACTTTAACACGGCTCTGGGAGCGAGCCGAGTGCGGGCTAACCAGGAGAAATGCTTGAAAGAAACGCGACACCGAATGAGCGGTCAGAACAAAGCCTCAATACGGTGTTCCTGTGGTGTTTTTATAAAATGCGGTGAAAATAAAGGTGTGAATGCCCCATAGAAAACTAAAAGGTGGAGCGGAAGTGTTCGGCTGCAAGAAGGTGTGAATGTCCGACTATATTTGGTGAAAAGCAGGTGAAGCAAGGTCTGAATGCCCAACCTTACATCATCAAAAGCGAGATCAGAGGTTTTTGGCTGCAAGAAGGCCATAGTTTGCCAAAAGCGGGTAAGGTGCGAATGACCGACTAAATATCAACAAAAGTGGGGGCGGAGGTCTTCGGATGCAAGTGGGTGTGAATATCCCACCATACAAGTATGGTGGAGAGGAAGCTGTGAATGGCCGACCATAGTTTGCAAAAAGCGGGTGAGAAAAGGTGCGAATGTCCAACCATACATGATCGAAACAGGGTGTTTGGCTGCGACAAGGTGTGAATGTCCACCCATAATTAATGAAAAGCGGGCAACAAGTAGGTTCGAATGCCATACCATACATCATCAAAAGCAGGAGTGGATGTGTTCGGCTACAAGAAGGTTTGAATGTCCGAGCATAGTTTGTAAAAAGCGGGTAAGAAAAGGTTCGAATGCCCGAACATACACCATCAAAAGAGGGAGCGGAGGTGTTCCGCTGTAAGACGGTGTGAATGTCCGACCATAGTTGGTAAAAAGTGGGTATGAAAAGGTGCGAATGCCCAAATTCGGCTGCAAAAAACTGTGTTCGGCTGCAAAAAGGTGTGAATGTTCGAGTAAAGTTTGTAAAAAGCGGGTAAGACAAGGTGCGAATGCCTGACAATGTATGATCAAAAGCGGGAGCGGAGGTGTTCAGCTGCAAGAAGGTCTAAATGTCCATAATTAATTGCTAGAAAACATGAAAGAAAATTTTCGAAAATCAATCCGCACATGATCATAAGTGGGAGAGGAGGTGTTCAGCTGCAAGAAGGTGTGAATATCCTACCATAATTGCTGAAAAATGTGTTAGAAACGGTAAGAATCCCGGACCATACCTCATCAAAAGCTAGAGAGGTGGTGTTCGGCTACAAGTAGGTGTGAATGTCTGACTAAAGTTCAAATATATTAACAAAAGCGGGAGGAGAGGTCTTTGGATGAGTGGTTGAGAATTTCCAACCATAATCTATAAAATGCGGTGAAAAAAAAGGTGTGATAGAAACCTAAAAGGTGGAGCGGAAGTGTTCGGCTGCAAGAAGGTGTGAATGTCCATCTATAGTTGGTGAAAAGCAGGAAAAGCAAGGTCTGAATGCCCAATCTTACATCATCAAAAGCGAGATCAGAGGTGTTTGGCGGCAAGAAAACGGGTAAGGTGTGAATGACCGACTAAATATCAACAAAAGTGGGGGCGGAGATCTTCGGATGCAAGTGGGTGTGAATATCCCACCATACAAGTATGGTGGAGAGGAAGCTGTGAATGGCCGACCATAGTTTGCAAAAAGCGGGTGAGAAAAGGTGCGAATGTCCAACCATACATGATCAAAACAGGGAGCGGAGGTGTTTGGCTGTGACAAGGTGTGAATGTCCACCCATAATTAATGAAAAGCAGGCAACAAGTAGGTTCGAATGCCCAACCATACATCAACAAAAGCAGGAGTGGATGTGTTTGGCTACAAGAAGGTTTGAATGTCCGAGCATAGTTTGTAAAAAGCGGGTAAGAAAAGGTGCGAATGCCCGAACATACACCATCAAAAGAGGGAGCGGAGGTGTTACACTTGAAAGACGGTGTGAATGTCCGACCATAGTTGGTAAAAAGTGGGTAAGAAAAGGTTCGAATGCCCGAATATATACCATCAAAAGCGGAAGCGGAGGTGTTCGGCTGCAAGAAGGTGTGAAAGTCCGACCATGGTTTGTAAAAAGCGGGTAAGAAAAGGTGCGAATGCCCGACAATGTATGATCGAAAGAGGGAACGGAGGTTTTCGGCTGCAAGAAGGTCTAAATGTCCTACCATAATTTGTAAAAACCGGGGAAGAAAAGGCTCGGAAGCCCGACTATACACCATCAAAAGCGGGAACGGAGGTTTTCGGCTACAAGAAGGTTTGAATGTCCGACTATAGTTTGTAAAAAGCGGGTAAGGAAAGGTTCGAATGCCCGAACATACACCATCAAAAGAGGGAGCGGAGGTGGTTCAGCTGCAAGAAGGTGTAAATGTCCGACTAAAGTTTGTAAAAAGCGGGTAAGACAAGGTGCGAATGCCCGACAATGTATGAGGTTTTCAGGAGGTTTTCGGCTGCAAGAAGGTCTGAATGTCTGAAATATGGGTGGTCTGAATGTCCACCCATAATTCCTCAAAAATGGGTAAAAAAAAGGTGCGAATGGCCAACAATATATCATCAAAAGCAGGAGAGGATGTGTTCGGCTGCAAGAAGGTCTGAATGTCCAACCATTATTTGTAAAAACCGGGTCTGAAAGGCAGGAGAGGATGTGATCGGCTGCAAGAAGGTGTGATTGTTCGACTAAAGTTTTTAAAAAGCGGGTAAGACAAGGTGCGAATGCCCGACAATGTATGATCAAAAGCGGCAGCGGAGGTGTTCGGCTGTAAGAAGGTCTGAATGTCCACCCATAATTACTGAAAAATGGGTAAGAAAAGGTGCGAATGCCCAAACATACATCATCAAAAGCAGGAGAGGATGTGTTCGGCTACAAGAAGGTGTGAATGTCCGACTATAGTTTGTAAAAAGCGGGTAAGGAAAGGTTCGAATGCCCGAACATACACCATCAAAAGAGGGAGCGGAGGAATATGAAAGAAAATTTTCCAATATCAAGCGGGAGAGAAGGTGGTCGACTGCAAGTAAGTGTGAATGTCAGATCATAATTTGTAAAAAGCGGTTAAGAAAAGGTAAGAATGCCCAACCATAAAGATCAAAAGTGGCAGCAGAGATGTTCAGCTGGTATTTATCAATGTCTAGATAGATTTCAACAAAAAACAACGTTGTATTTTGCAGTAAAAGAAAGAGCAAAGGTTCAGAAATCCGAGAAAAAGCTTTTCATGAGTTCTGCATGATTTGGGATTTTGCTTATAAAATGCATTCCTTCACTCAAACTATGTTAAAACTGTTTTGTCCTTCATATTTACCATGTCTAGAAAGATTTAAACAAAAAAAACAACGTTGTACTTTGCAGTAAAAGAAAGAGCAAATCTAAAATTTCAGGAATCCGAGTATAAGCTTGCTTTCATGAGTTCTGCACGATTTCGGATTTTATCTATAAAATGAATTCCTTCGGTGAAACTATGTTAAAATGGCTTTTACCTTCATATTTATCAATGTCTAGATAGATTTAAACAAAAAAACAACGTTGTACTTCGCAGTAAAAGAAAGAGCAAATCAAAAGTTTTAGGAATCCGAGTATAAGCTTATTTTCATGAGTTCTGCACGATTTCGGATTTTACTATAAAATTAATTCCTTCACTCAAACTATGTTAAAACTGCTTTTAACTTCATATTTATCAATGTCTAGATCGACTTCAAAAAAGAACAACATTGGATTTTGTAGTAGAAGAAAGAGCAAATCAAACGTTTTAGGAATCCGAGAATAAGCTTCTTTTCATACGTTCTGCATGATTTGGGATTTTATGTATAAAATTAATTCCTTCACTCAAACCAAGATAAAACTGCTTTGTCCTTCATATTTATCAATGTCTCGATCGACTTCAACAAAGAATAACATTGTACTTCGCAGTAGAAGAAAGAGCAACACTGAAGGATCAGGAATCCGAGAATAAGCTTATTTTCATACGTTCTGCATGATTTGGGATTTTATGTATAAAATGAATTCCTTCACTCAAACCAAGTTAAAACTGCTTTGTCCTTCATATTTATCAATGTCTAGATCGACTTCAACAAAGAACAACATTGGATTTTGCAGTAGAAGAAAGAGCAACACTGAAGGATCAGGAATCCGAGAATAAGCTTATTTTCATACGTTCTGCACGATTTCGGATTTTCCTAAAAAATGAATTGCTTTGCTCAAACCAAGTTAAAATTGCTTTGTCCTTCATATTTATCAATGTCTAAAATGTATCAAGCAGAAAATTCCTCATATACCCTGAATGAGAAAGAAGCATCCCTTTGGTTGAGCAATACGTTCCTTTTGAGGAGTTATGCATGATTTCGGATTTTGCTATAAAATTCATTGCTTCACTCAAACCAAGTGGAAACTGCTTTGTCCTTCATATTTGTCAATGTCTAGATCAATTTCAACTTCTACTGCACCACCTCTCCCACTTTTGATTATGTATGGTCCAGCATTCTTACCTTTTCTAACACATTTTTCAGCAATTATGGTCGGACATTCACACCTATTCACAGCCGAACAACTCCGATCCCGCATTTGATGGTGTGTAGTCGGGTATTCTCACCCTTTCTCATCAGCTTTTTGCATATTATGATCTGACATTCACACCTACTTGCAGTCGAACAGCTCTGCTCACGCTTTTGATTATGTTTGGTTGGATATTCGAACCTTTTCTTAACTGCTTTTTACAAACTTTGGTCGGACGTTCACACCTTCGTGCAGCCGAACAACTCCGCTTCCGCTTTTGATGGTATATATATTCGGGCATTGGAAACTTTTGTTACCCGCTTTTTACATACCATGGGTTGACTTTCACACCTTCTTGTAGCCGAACAACTCCGCTCCCGCTATTGATTGTGTACAGTCGGGTATTTTAACCTTTTCTTACCCGCTTTTTACCAACTATGGTCGGACATTCACACCGCCTTACAGCGGAACACCTCCGCTCCCGCTTTTGATGGTGTACAGTCTTTCATTCGAACCTTTTCTTACCCGCTTTTTACAAACTATGGTCGGATATTTAAAACTTGTAGCCGAACACCTCCGCTCCCTCTTTTGATGGTGTATGTTCGGTCATTCAAACCTTTTCTTACCCGCTTTTTACAAACTATGGTCGGATATTCAAACCTTCTTGCAGCTGAACACCTCCGCTCCCGCTTTTGATGGTGTATAGTCGGGCTTTCGAACCGTTTCTTCCCCGATTTTTACAGATTATGGTTGGACATTCAGACCTTGCAGCCGAAAACCTCCGATCCCTCTTTTGATCATACATTGTCAGGCCTTTGCACCTTTTCTTACCCGCTTTTTACAAACTTTAGTCAGACAGTCACCTTGCAGCTGAACCACCTCCGCTCCCTGTTTTGATCATGTATGGTCTGGCAATACTACCTTTTCTTACCCGTTTGTGAGTAATTATGGCTGGACATTCACATCTATTTGCAGCCGAACACCACTTCTCCCGCTTGTGATTATGTATGGTCCGGCATTCTAGTCTTTTCTAACACATTTTTCAGCAATTATGGTTTGACATTCACACCTACTCACAGCCGAACACTTCCGCTCCCGCATTTGATGGTGTATAGTCGGGCATTCAAATCTTTTCTTACCCACTTTTTACAAACTATCGTCGCACATTCAAACCTTCTTGTAACCGAACACATCCACTCCTGCTTTTGATGATGTATGGTTGGGCATTCGCACCTTTTCTTACCCATTTTTCATTATTTATGGGTGGACATTCACACCTTCTTGCAGCTGAACACCTCCTCTCCCGCTTATGATCATGTACGGTTTGATATTCGAAAATTCTCTTTCATGTTTTCTAGCAATTATTGATGGACATTCACACCTTCTTGCAGCTGAACACCTCCTCTCCCGCTTATGATCATGTACGGTTTGATATTCGAAAATTCTCTTCCATGATTTCTAGCAATTATTGATGGACATTCAGACCTTCTTGCAGCTGAACACCTCCGCTCCAGCTGTTGATGGTGTATAGTCGGGCTTTCGAGCCTTCTCTTCCCCGGTTTTTACAAATTATGGTCGGACATTCACACCGGTTTACAGCGGAACACCTCCGCTCCCTCTTTTGATGGTGTATGTTCGGGCATTCAAACCTTTTCTTACCCGACTTTTACAAACTATGGTCGGACATTCAAACCTTCTTGCAGCTGAACACCTCCGCTCCCGCTTTTGATGGTGTATCAAAAAACACCATATAGCAGATGGTTTTATAGGGATCATTGAGAACAAACTTTGAGTTTGTGGGGAATGGGAAACTTTGAGTTAAATTTTGGTAGTATAATCATTTTAATGGTTGTAACTCTCCCCATAAATGATATAGGTAAGGACTTCCAACGAGACATATCGTCCTCTACTTTCTTTAATAATTGCACATAATTTAGCTTTGTTAGCTCTGAGAGCCTGGAGGAAATGTTTATGCCTAAATATCTAATATTCCTTGACTGTAAAGTGATCACAGGTATATTCTGGACCCTACAGTTAATGGGCAGAACTGTGGTCTTAGACCAGTTGATAGAGTAGTCAGAAAGTGCTGAGAAGTTTGTATGGAGTACACTGGAGCAACTTGACTGATCAGTAAAACACTGCTTTTGTTGTCACCGCAAGGCTTCCCCCGTCGGTTGTTTCACTGAGACACTACTGAGTTAATATAACTCAACACAGTTTATACACATAACATTCATATACATACTAACAAACAAACAAACAATTATTTATCGCAATTTTCTCATCTCTGTTTGAACGTACACCCAGGTAAATATTCCTGTAGTCTACTCATACCGACTATGGACCCATTCATTGTTTAACTTCACTGTTTTGCAAATCCTAATTGAATATTACACATTGACATTGAACTTTACTGGATAAGCAGGTCTTCATTGCATTCAGCAGCCTATATGTGAGCATCTATGTGTAAGCTGTTCTTCTTTGCATTTATCAGCAGCAAGCAATTCTTCATTGCACATGCATATGAAAATAGCAAAACAATTCCAATGCGTTAGCGAATCCTTCTATATCAGGAGTGTCCATCATGATGCTGGGAATAGAACCTCTTTCCCAGAATAGTTCAACCTTCATTACTCAACTGATCATAACTCCGCAATGAGCACATTTCAAAGTATCATTCCTCTACATGTATTCAAAAATCTATGTGTAAATGTTTAATATTTCTTATATTTGTTGATGTCATTCTGTGTGCATGTGGCCTAAACCCAATCTCTGTGTGGCAATTTTAATTTAAACAAGTTGAACTCTGCCTCTGATCATTTAAAAAAGGTGTGTACCAATATCAACCTTTCTCAGGTAATTACTGATCCTACAAAACCAAACTTAAGAGATCCTTCAAGGTTGTCCCTGATTGGCTCAATCTTAACATATCAAAGGTAGAAAATCCGCAGTATCTGAACTTGGTGTTAGTTATCACTGCTCAATAGCCTGTATCTGAATTGCAAAAATGAAAACATTAGGTCCATGCTTGGTATCCAGATCCTGAAACATCTCCATGAGCAGGTTTTTTTTTTAACTGATCTGTTGAATAGTTATACTCATGACACTGTTAAAATCCCAGATGAAGATCTAGCACTTGACCATTTTTGTAAATCTTCTAATTCCATAGTTGATAAACACGCCCCTTTTAAAAAGTATAGAACTTAGAACAGGTCTAGTCCCTGGCTTTCGGCAGAACTGTCTTCTTTACTTTTTTTTTTTTTTTTCCCTTCTCCTGTTCAGCATTATGGCAGCAGAATTGTAGTCTGAATACCTTTGATGCCAAACAGATTTGCTTTGCCAAGGGAAGTTTTATAAATGTAAAGCTCCCCTTGATGCCCATTTATTTATTTCTGTTTACAATATATGACAAGTAATAGAACTGAACCGGACCGGGGGACAAGGAAAGAAGAAGAGGAAAGAAGAGGAAACAGAACAAAAATAGAAACAAAAACCAGACAACCAGCTGCTACACCTGTAAAAAACAAAACAGACAAGACATGAGGGGAATCCAGCCTTAGCGCCACCAGGAGCACCTGAAAGCAGACAAGCAGAGAAAAAACAAACACACAAACAAACAAAAACAAGCACAAGAAGCGGCAATCGCATACAACACAGCTGTGGTTATAGATGACCTGAGACGACATGATAATACATCAACTGCTTAGCGACCATGCTACTGGACTAATGAATGTGTGTGTGAGAACATGCAACACCCATGGCACAGGACCTACATGATAACCGTGCTTAGTTATGAGTGTATAAGCGTACAGGGCCACAATCCACAGCCCCCCCAAGCAATCAGAAGCAGGCAGAGAGGGCCACAAGACCCAGGCCACCAGCAGCCCCCACAGAGCACAGAACCCACGAAGCCCACCGCAGGGGCAACCACGCATCCACCCAGAAGACTGCAGAGGAAGCCCCCGGAAAGAGCCCCCATAAGCATAGGGCAGAGGCCCTCCGGGAGCCAGGGGCAACAGCCCACCGACCCCGCCAGGCCCCAGCCGCCCAGACATGGGCCGTGCACTGGACCCGGGCCCCAGGAGCCCGAGCTCCCCCAAACCCCCCGGCATAGGCCCCACCCAATACCCAGGAGGGCCAAGCGCCCCAGACAGCCACACAGTGGGTCAGCGCCTGCCCCAGCGCCCCTGGCCAAGTGCCCTGGGAGCCAAGACGTGCCCACAGGTGGGTGAAGTCGCGAGCAGCGGGGAGAGGCAACGCTGCCCCCCCATCGGGAGAAGCACAGGCAGGCCAGACGACAGCAAGTCCCAGATCCAGGCCCAATCATTACCACACACACTTTCACGTCCCATACATCCACAAGTCCTCCCTCCCTCGACTCCGCTGGGGTGTAGTGCAGCGGGCACACCAGGGGGCCAGCAGCCCCCCAGCCACCACAGACCCCGAACCAGCAGAACAATTAATTAATCCTCCTAGCCCCTCCCGCCCCGAGCAGCAACCAGGAAGCAGGGGTGTGCGAAGAAGACCCCTCCCCTCACCCTTCTGGCTCTTCAATATTTTCTAACAGTGAGCAATTAAAATTGAGGGGCAGCCAAACTTGTAGAACTGGGAACGCGGCCCTCTGGGCAGCCTACATACCCAAAGAGCCCCGCCCACCATATGCCACTCAGTGTAACCACCCCCCAAGACCTAATGTGTGTGTGTGAGTGTGTTTGATAAGTAGTAATGACTAAGGTGTAATTAAAACAGGGGCGGGGAACTGCAGAGTGCAACCAAAGGGGACCACCTACGTGGCCCCATCCACTACACCCCACCGAACACACACGCCCCCAAAACCCTTCATGTGTGAGTGTGTGCTGTGTACAGGAGCCTGAAGGGAGAGGGGTATGGGGATATACACCAGGGGAGCTACTCTCCCCCAGAGAGGGCAGCCAGGGACTGGCTGCAATAGGCATCCCCGCTACCTGGGAGCCAAAACAGGGCAGGAGGGCCTGATGTCCACCAGGCTCGGGGCCTGCAGCGACCATATTCCGGGAGCTACTGTACCCCCAGAAGGTACCCATCCCGCCCCACCCCACTCAACCCAACCCCACCCTGGAGGACCTCTAGAAAAAGCAAACAAACAACAACAAAAAACAAACAAACAAACCACCCGGTCACACCAGTCGCAGCAGCCCGGGCCTGAGACCCACCATCACCCAGGCCCCCCCCAACAGGGGAAAAGTACCGCCCCCCACCGCACGCCCCAACACCCTGAAAAAAAAACAAGCATCTGCGGACACCTTGGAGGTCCCAGAGCAACAAGCCCGGCACCAGGACCTGCACCAACCCACCCATACTGTGGCGCGTCCAGGGCAACCCCCCCCAGCACACACCCAACCGCCCAGAGCGACGGGACAGCAACCCACCACCACCATTATGTGATAAAGCTAATCAGAGGGGACCAGAGAGAATGAAATTCAGCCAATTGATGTTTTGAGGAGGCAGACATTGTTTCCATGCTAATATAATCTAAAAGAAAATTTCTAAACTGGTTAATACACAGATTGTTCTTCGCTTTCCAGTTCATGAGAATAGTTTTCTTTGCGATACATAACACTGTGAGAACCATGTGTGCTGAGTTAATTTCCATGTTGATGTTGTCTAAGTCACCCAGTAGGCACATTCTGGGGCATGCAGGGATGCTAGACTTTAGCCATGTTGATAGGTCCTCACAGACTTCAAGCCAGAACTTCTGGACAGGCGCACAAAACCACAAAGCGTGTGCATAATCATCAGGTGTGTTATCTGTGCAATGTGAGCAGATGTTTGAGTGTGTTAGACCCATCCTGAACATCCTTTGTCCTGTATAGTGTGTTCTATGAAGGATTTTGTATTGTATGGGCTGTAAATTAGGATTTCGAGTCATTCTGAAGGTGTTCAAACATATTTGTGGCCAGAAGCTATGACTAGAACTGATGGATAAATCTGCCTCCCATTTTGAGGATGGAAGAGACATTGTGTCATCTATCTTAGACAATAATTTATATATTTTTGATAGTAGTTTTGGGGTGCAGATGCTTAGAAATTCTGCTACCCTAGTCGGGAGTTGTAAGTCTGGTTGGTGGAGGATATATTTCTTTGTTATTATAGACTTAAGTTGTTGATATTCTAGGAATTTATTGCTGCCTATCTGATGTCGTGATATGAGCTCATCAAATGAAATAAAATTTCCATTTTGGATTATATGTTCCGGATGTTTGATTCCTTTGATCTTCCACAGAGTAAAGTTTAGCATTTTTTTGTTTTGCAGTATGTCAGGATTGTTCCAGATGGGTGTAAGCTTACACGGGACAAGTGAGGACTTTGTTATTTTAAGAAATTCCCACCAGGCTGCCAGAGAGGTGCTGATGTTAATGCTATTGAAACATTTGTGATTTTTTACGTTTTGACGAATAAGTGGCAGGTCAGAGATTTCCAGATTATCACACAATGCTTGTTCTATATTTATCCATGGTTCATCTATTGGGCTAGGTTTAAACCATTTTGATATATACTGTAACCTATTGGCTAAGGAATAGTGCTGAAAATTAGGTAAATCTAATCCACCACAGTCCTTAGTCTTCTGTAGGGTTTTTAAACTAATACGTGGTGGTTTGTTTTTCCACAGATATTTGGAGATGCATGAATCTAGTGACTTAAACCAAGTAGCAGATGGTTTCATGGGGATCATTGAGAACAAATAATTAACTTTTGGTAGTATCATCATTTTAATGGTTGTAACTCTCCCCATAAGTGATATAGGTAAGGACTTCCAACGAGAGAGATCGTCCTCTACTCTCTTTAATAATTGCACATGATTTAGCTTTGTTAGCTCTGAGAGCCTGGAGGAAAGGTTTATGCCTAAATATCTAATATTTCCTGACTGTAAAGTGATCACAGGTATATTCTGGACCCTACAGTTAATGGGCAGAACTGTGGTCTTAGACCAGTTGATAGAGTAGTCAGAAAGTGCTGAGTATTGCAAGACCATACATGATCAAAAGAGGGAGCGGAGGTTTTCGGCTGCAAGGTCTGAATGTCCAATCATAATCTGTAAAAATCGGGGAAGAAACGGCTCGAAAGCCCGACTATACACCATCAAAAGCGGGAGCGGAGGTTCTCAGCTGCAAGAAAGTTTGAATGTCCGACCATAGTTTGTAAAAGTCGGTTAAGAAAAGGTTTTGATGCCCGAACATACACCATCAAAAGAGGGAGCGGAGGTGTTCCGCTGTAAGACAGTGTGAATGTCCGACCATAGTTGGTAAAAAGCGGGTAAGAAATGGTTTGAAAGCCCGACTATACACCATCAACAGCTGGAGCGGAGGTGTTATAATTGTAATGTAATAATTGCTAGAAAACATGAAATAGAATTTTCGAATTTCAAACCGTACATGATCATAAGCGGGAGAAGAGGTTTTCAGCTGCAAGAAGGTGTGAATGTCCACCCATAATTACTGAAAAATGGGTAAGAAAAGGTTAGAATGCCCAACCATACATCATCAAAAGCAGGAGTGGATGTGTTCGGCTACAAGGTTTGAATGTCCGACCATAGTTTGTAAAAAGCGGGTAAGAAAAGATTCGAATGCCCGACTATACACCATCAAATGCGGGAGCAGAAGTGTTCGGCTGTGAGTAGGTATGAATGTCAAACCATAATTGCTGAAAAATGTGTTAGAAAAGACTAGAATGCCAGACCATACATCATCACAAGCGGGAGAAGTGGTGTTCGGCTGCAAGTAGGTGTGAATGTCCAGCCATAATTACTCACAAACGGGTAAGAAAAGGTAGTATTGCCAGGCCATACATGATCAAAACAGGGAGCGGAGGTGGTTCAGCTGCAAGGTGTGAATGTCTGACTAAAGTTTGTAAAAAGCGGGTAAGACAAGGTGCGAATGCCTGACAATGTATGATCAAAAGAGGGAGCGTAGGTTTTCGGCTGCAAGGTCTGAATGTCCAACCATAATCTGTAAAAACCAGGTAAGAAACGGCTCGAAAGCCCGACTATACACCATCAAAAGCGGGAGCGGAGGTGTTCAGCTGCAAGAAGGTTTGAATGTCCACCCATAGTTTGTTAAAGGCGGGTAAGAAAAGGTTCGAATGCCCGAACATACACCATCAAAAGAGGGAGCGGAGGTGTTCCGCTGTAAGACGGTGTGAATGTCCGACCATAGTTGGTAAAAAGCGGGTAAGAAAAGGTTTGAATGCCCGAACATACACCATCAAAAGAGGGAGCGGAGGTGTTCCGCTGTAAGACGGTGTGAATGTCCGACCATAGTTGGTAAAAAGCGGGTAAGAAAAGGTTCGAATGCCCGAACATACACCATCAAAAGAGGGAGCGGAGGTGTTCCGCTGTAAGAACGTGTGAATGTCCGACCATAGTTGGTAAAAAGCTGGTAAGAAAAGGTGAAAATACCCGACTGTACACAATCAAAAGAGGGAGCGGAGGTGTTCGGCAACTAAAACGTGTGAAAGTCCCACCCTGGTTTGTAAAAAGTGGGTAAGAAAAGATGCGAATTCCCGACAATGTATGATCAAAAGAGGGAGCGGAGGTTTTCGGCTGCAAGAAGGTCTGAATGTCCAACCATAATTTGTAAAAACCGGGGAAGAAAGGGCTCAAAAGCCTGACTATACACCATCAAAAGCGGGAGCGGAGGTGTTCAGCTGCAAGAAGGTCTGAATGTCCATCAATAATTGCTAGAAAACATGAAAGAAAATTTTCGAATATCAAAACACACAATTATAAGCGGGAGAGGAGGTGTTCAGCCGCAAGAAGGTGTGAATGTCCACCCATAATTACTGAAAAATGGGTAAGAAAAGGTGCGAATGCCCAACCATACATCATCAAAAGAGGGAGCGGAGGTGTTCCGGTGTAAGACGGTGTGAAAGTCCGACCATGGTTTGTAAAAAGCGGGTAAGAATAGGTTCGTATGCCCGAATATACACCATCAAAAGCGGAAGTGGAGGTGTTCGGCTGCAAGAAGGTTTGAACGTACGACCAAAGTTTGTGAAAAGCAGTTAAGAAAAGGTTCGAATATCCAACCAAACATAATCAAAAGCGGGAGCAGAGTTGTTCGACTGCGAGTAGGTGTGAATGTCCAGCCATAATTACTTAAAAATGGGTTAAAAAAAGGTGCGAATGCCCAACCATACATCATCATAAGCAGGAGTGGATTTGTTCGGCTACAAGAAGGTGTGAAATTCCAACCAAAGTTTGTAAAAAGCAGTTAAGAAAACGTTCGAATATCCAACCAAACATAATCAAAAGCGGGAGCAGAGCTGTTCGACTGCAAGTAGGTGTGAATGTCAGATCATAATTTGCAAAAAGGTAATGAGAAAGGGTGAGAATGCCCAACTATACACCATCAAATGCGGGAGCGGAGTGTTCGGCTGCAAGTAGGTGTGAATGTCCAGCCATAATTACTAACAAACGGGTAAGAAAAGGTAGTATTGCCAGACCATACATGATCAAAACAGGGAGCGGAGGTGGTTCAGCTACAAGAAGGAGTGAATGTTCGACTAAAGTTCAAATATATTAACAAAAGCGGGAGGAGAGGTCTTCGGATGAGATTGGTTGAGAATTTCCAACCATAATCTATAAAATGCGGTGAAAAAAAAGGTGTGATAGAACACTAAAAGGTGGAGCGGAAGTGTTCGGCTGCAAGAAGGTGTGAATGTCCGACTATATTTGGTGAAAAGCAGGTGAAGCAAGGTCTGAATGCCCAACCTTACATCATCAAAAGCGAGATCAGAGGTGTTTGGCTGCAAGAAGGCCATAGTTTGCCAAAAGCGGGAAAGGAGCGAATGACCGACTAAATATCAACATAAGTGGGGGCGGAGGTCTTCGGATGCAAGTGGGTGTGAATATCCCACCATACAAGTATGGTGGAGAGGAAGCTGTGAATGGCCGACCATAGTTTGCAAAAAGCGGGTGAGAAAAGGTGAGAATGTCCAACCATACATGATCAAAAGAGGGAGCGGAGGTGTTTGGCTGCGACAAGGTGTGAATGTCCATCCATAATTAATGAAAAGCGGGCAACAAGTAGGTTTGAATGCCCAACCATACATCATCAAAAGCAGGAGTGGATGTGTTCAGCTACAAGAAGGTTTGAATGTCCGAGCATAGTTAGTAAAAAGCGGGTAAGAAAAGGTTCGAATGCCCGAACATACACCATCAAAAGAGGGAGCGGAGGTGGTTCAGCTGCAAGAAGGTGTAAATATCCGACCATGGTTTGTAAAAAGAGGGTAAAAAAAGGTTCGAATGCCCGAATATATATACCATCAAAAGTAGAAGCGGAGGTGTTCGGCTGCAAGAAGGTGTGAACGTCCGACCAAAGTTTGTAAAAAGCAGTTAAGAAAAGGTTCGAATATCCAACCAAATATAAACAAAAGCGGGAGCAGAGGTTTTCGGCTGCAAATAGGTGTGAATGTCAGATCATAATTTGCAAAATGCTGATGAAGAAGGCTAAGAATGCTCGACTATACACCATCAATTGCGGGAGCGGAAGTGTTCGGCTGTGAGTAGATGTGAATGTCCGACCATAATTGCTGAAAAATGTATTAGAAAAGACTAGAATGCTGGACAATACATCATCAAAAGAGGGAGAGGTGGTGTTCGGCTGCAAGTAGGTATGAATGTCCAGCCATAATTACTCACAAACGGGTAAGAAAAGGTAGTATTGCCAGACCATACATGATCAAAACAGGGAGCGGAGGTGGTTCAGCTGCAAGGTGTGAATGTCTGACTAAAGTTTGTAAAAAGCGGATAAGACAAGGTGCGAATGCCCGACAATGTATGATCAAAAGAGGGAGCGGAGGTTTTTGGCTGCAAGGTCTGAATGTCCAACCATAATTTGTAAAAACCGGGGAAGAAAAGGCTCGAAAGCCCGACTATTCATCATCAAAAGCAGGAGTGGATGTGATCGGCTACAAGAAGGTTTGAATGTCCGACCATAGTTTGTAAAAGGCGTGTAAGAAAAGGTTCGAATGCCCGAACATACACCATCAAAAGAGGGAGCAGAGGTGTTCCGCTGTAAGAAGGCGTGAATGTCCGACCATAGTTGGTAAAAAGCGGGTAAGAAAAGGTTAAAATACCTGACTGTACACAATCAAAAGAGGGAGCGGAGTTGTTCAGAAACAGTGTGAAAGTCCGACCATGGTTTGTAAAAAGCGGGTAAGAAAAGGTTTGTATACCCGAATATACACCATCAAAAGCGGAAGCGGAGATGTTCGGCTGCAAGAAGGTGTGAACGTCCGACCAAAGTTTGTAAAAAGCAGTTAAGAAAAGTTTCGAATATCAGACAAAACTTAATCAAAAGTGGGAGCAGAGCTGTTCGACTGCAAGTAGGGGTGAATGTCAGATCATAATTTGCAAAAAGCTGATGAGAAAGGGTGAGAATGCCCGACTATACACCATCAAAAGCGGGAGAGGTGTTCGGCTGCAAGAAGCTGTGAATGTCCAGCCATAATTACTCACAAACAGGTAAGAAAAGGTAGTATTGCCAGACCATACAAGATCAAAACAGGGAGCGGAGGTTGTTCAGCTGCAAGAAGGTGTGAATGTCCGACTAATGTTTTTAAAAAGCGGGAAAGACAAGGTGCGAATGCCTGACAATGTATGATCAAAAGAGGGAGCGGAGGTTTTTGGCTGCAAGAATGTCTGAATGTCCACCCATAATTCTATAAAAATGGGTAAAAAAGGGTGCGAATGCCCAACCAAACATCATCAACAGCAGGAGTGGATGTGTTCGGCTACAAGAAGGTTTGAATGTCCGACTATAGTTTGTAAAAAGCGTGTAAGGAAAGGTTCGAATGCCCGAACATACACCATCAAAAGAGGGAGCGGAGGTGGTTCAGCTGCAAGAAGGTGTAAATGTCCGACTAAAGTTTGTAAAAAGCGGGTAAGACAAGGTGCGAATGTCCTACAATATATGAGGTTTTCAAGAGGTTTTTGGCTGCAAGGTCTAAATGTCTGATATATGGGTGGTCTGAATGTCCACCCATAATTCCTCAAAAATGGGTAAGAAAAAAGTGCGAATGCCCAACCATATATCATCAAAAGCAGGAGAGGATGTGTTCGGCTGCAAGAAGGTCTGAATGTCCAACCATTATTTGTAAAAACCGGGAAAGAAAAGGCTCGAAAACCAGACTATACACTATCAAAAGCGGCAGCGGAGGTGTTCGGCTGTAAGAAGGTCTGAATGTCCACCCATAATTACTGAAAAATGGGTAAGAAAAGGTAAGAATGCCCAACCATACATCATCAAAAGCAGGAGTGGATGTGTTCGGCTACAGGAAAGGGTTGAATGTCCGACTATAGTTTGTAAAAAGCGGGTAAGGAAAGGTTCGAATGCCCGAACATACACCATCAAAAGAGGGAGCGGAGGTGTTCCGCTGTAAGAACGTGTGAATGTCCGACTAAAGTTTGTAAAAAGCGGGTAAGACAAAGTGCGAAAGCCCGACAATGTATGATGTTTTCAGGAGGTTTTCGGCTGCAAGAAGGTCTGAATGTCTGAAATATGGGTGGTCTGAATATCCACCCATAATTCCTCAAAAATGGGTAAAAAAAGGTGCGAATGCCCAACCATATATCATCAAAAGCAGGAGAGGATGTGTTCGGCTACAAGAAGGTGTGATTGTTCGACTAAAGTTTCTAAAAAGCGGGTAAGACAAGGTGCGAATGCCCGACAATGTATGATCAAAAAAGGGAGCGGAGGTTTTCTGCTGAGAGAAGGTCTGAATGTCCAACCATTATTTGTAAAAACCGGGAAAGAAAAGGCTCGAAAGCCAGACTATACACCATCAAATGCGGCAGTGGAGGTGTTCGGCTGTAAGAAGGTCTGAATGTCCACCCATAATTACTGAAAAATGGGTAAGAAAAGGTGCGAATGCCCAACCAATCATCATCAAAAGCAGGAGTGGATGTGTTCGGCTACAAGAAGGTGTGAATGTCCGACTATAGTTTGTAAAAAGAAAAGGTTCGAATGCCTGAACATACACCATCAAAAGAGGGAGCGGAGGAATATGAAAGAAAATTTTCCAATATCAAGCGGGAGAGAAGGTGGTCGACTGCAAGTAAGTGTGAATGTCAGATCATATTTTGTAAAAAGTGGGGAAGAAAAGGTAAGAATGCCCAACCATAAAGATCAAAAGCGGCAGCAGAGATGTTCAGCTGGTATTTATCAATGTCTAGATAGATTTCAACAAAAAACAACGTTGTATTTTGCAGTAAAAGAAAGAGCAAAGGTTCAGAAATCCGAGAAAAAGCTTTTCATGAGTTCTGCATGATTTGGGATTTTGCTTATAAAATGCATTCCTTCACTCAAACTATGTTAAAACTATTTTGTCCTTCATATTTACCATGTCTAGAAAGATTTAAACAATAAAAACAACGTTGTACTTTGCAGTAAAAGAAAGAGCAAATCTAAAATTTCAGGAATCCGAGTATAAGCTTGCTTTCATGAGTTCTGCACGATTTCGGATTTTATCTATAAAATGAATTCCTTCACTGAAACTATGTTAAAATGGCTTTTACCTTCATATTTATCAATGTCTAGATAGATTTAAACAAAAAAACAACGTTGTACTTCGCAGTAAAAGAAAGAGCAAATCAAAAGTTTTAGGAATCCGAGAATAAGCTTATTTTCATGAGTTCTGCACGATTTCGGATTTTACTATAAAATTAATTCCTTCACTCAAACTATGTTAAAACTGCTTTTAACTTCATATTTATCAATGTCTAGATCGACTTCAACAAAGAACAACATTGGATTTTGCAGTAGAAGAAAGAGCAACACTGAAGGATCAGGGAAACGAGAATAAGCTTCTTTTCATACGTTCTGCATGATTTGGGATTTTATGTATAAAATTAATTCCTTCACTCAAACCAAGATAAAACTGCTTTGTCCTTCATATTTATCAGTGTCTAGATCGACTTCAACAAAGAATAACATTGTACTTCGTAGTAGAAGAAAGAGCAACACTGAAGGATCAGGAATCCGAGAATAAGCTTATTTTCATACGTTCTGCAAGATTTCGGATTTTCCTATAAAATGAATTGCTTTGCTCAAACCAAGTTAAAATTGCTTTGTCCTTCATATTTATCAATGTCTAAAATGTATCAAGCAGAAAGTTCCTCATATACCCTGAATGAGAAAGAAGCATCCCTTTGGTTGAGCAATACGTTTCTTTTGAGGAGTTATGCATGATTTCGGATTTTGCTATAAAATTCCATGCTTCACTCAAACCAAGTGGAAACTGCTTTGTCCTTCATTGCTTCACTCAAACCAAGTGGAAACTGCTTTGTCCTTCATATTTGTCAATGTCTAGATCAATTTCAACTTCTACTGCACCACCTCTCCCACTTTTGATGATGTATGGTCCAGCTTTTTTACCTTTTCTAACACATTTTTCAGCAATTATGGTCGGACATTCACACCTATTCACAGCCGAACAACTCCGCTCCCGCATTTGATGGTGTATAGTCGGGCATTCTCACCATTCTCACCCTTCATTCATCAGCTTTTTGCATATTATGATCTGACATTCACACCTAGTTGCAGTCGAACAGCTCTGCTCACGCTTTTGATTATGTTTGGTTGGATATTCGAACCTTTTCTTAACTGCTTTTTACAAACTTTGGTCGGACGTTCACACCTTCTTCCAGCCGTACACCTCCGCTTCCGCTTTTGATGGTATATATTCGGGCATTCGAACCTTTTGTTACCCGCTTTTTACAAACCATGGGTTGACTTTCACACCTTCTTGTGGCCGAACAACTCCGCTCCCGCTATTGATTGTGTACAGTCGGGTATTTTAACCTTTTCTTACCCGCTTTTTACCAACTATGGTCAGACATTCACACCATCTTACAGCGGAACACCTCCGCTCCCGCTTTTGATGGTGTACAGTCGGGCATTCGAACCTTTTCTTACCCGCTTTTTACGAACTATGGTCGGACATTTAAACCTTGTAGCCGAAAACCTCCGCTCCCTCTTTTGATCATAAATTGTCGGGTATTCGCACCATTTCTTACCCGCTTTTTACAAACCATTGTCGGACTTTCACACCTTCTTGTAGCCGAACACATCAGCTCCCGAAATTGAATTTGTACAGTCGGGTATTTTAACCTTTTCTTACCCGCTTTTTACCAACTACGGTCGGACATTCACACCTTCTTACAGCGGAACACCTCCGCTCCCTCTTTTGATGGTGTATGTTCGGGCATTCGAACCTTTTCTTACCCGCTTTTTACTAACTATGCTCGGACATTCAAACCTTCTTGTAGCCGAACACATCCACTCCTGCTTTTGATGATGTATGGTTGGGCATTCAAACCTACTTGTTGCCCGCTTTTCATTAATTATGGTTTGACATTCACACCTTGTTGCAGCTGAACACCTCCTCTCCTGCTTATAATCATGTGCGGTTTGATATTCATAAAATTTCTTTCATGTTTTCTAGCAATTATTGATGGATATTCAGACCTTCTTGCAGCTGAACACCTCCGCTCCCGCTTTTGATGGTGTATAGTCGGGCTTTCGAGCCCTTTTTTCCCCGGTTTTTACAAACTTTGGTCGGACGTTCACACCTTCTTGCAGCCGAACACCTCCGCTTCTACTTTTGATGGTATATATATTCGGGCATTCGAACCTTTTCTTACCCGCTTTTTACAAACCATGGTCGGACTTTCACACCTTTTAGTAGCCGAACAACGCCGCTCCCGCTATTGATTGTGTACAGTCGGGTATTTTAACCTTTTCTTACCCGATTTTTACCAACTACGGTCGGACATTCACACGTTCTTACAGCGGAACACTTCCGCTCCCTCTTTTGATGGATTATGTTCGGGCATTCGAACCTTTTCTTACCCGACTTTTACAAACTATGGTCGGACATTCAAACCTTCTTGCAGCTGAACACCTCCGCTCTCGCTTTTGATGGTGTATAGTCGGGCTTTCGAGCAGTTTCTTCCCCGATTTTTACAGATTATGGTTGGACATTCAGACCTTGCAGCCGAAAACCTACGCTCCCTCTTTTGATCATACATTGTCAGGCCTTCGCACCTTGTGTTACCCGCTTTTTACAAACTTTAGTCAGACATTCACACCTTGCAGCTGAACCACCTCCGCTCCCTGTGTTGATCATGTATGGTCTGGCAATACTACCTTTTCTTACCCGTTTGTGAGTAATTATTGCTGGACATTCACACCTACTTGCAGCCGAACACCACCTCTCCCGCTTGTGATTATGTATGGTCCGGCATTCTAGTCTTTTCTAACACATTTTTCAGCAATTATGGTTTGACATTCACACCTACTCACAGCCGAACACTTCCGCTCCCGCATTTGATGGTGTATAGTCGGGCATTCGAATCTTTTCTTACCCGCTTTTTACAAACTATGGTCGCACATTCAAACCTTCTTGTAGCCGAACACATCCACTCCTGCTTTTGATGATGTATGGTTGGGCATTCGCACCTTTTCTTTTTCAGTAATTATGGGTGGACATTCACACCTTCATGCAGCTGAACACCTCCGCTCCCGCTTTTGATTGTGTATAGTCGGGCTTTCGAGCCCTTTCTTCCCCGGTTTTTACAAATCATGGTTGGACATTCAGACCTTGCAGCCGAAAACCTCCTCTCCCTCTTTTGATCATACATTGTCGGGAATTCGCATCTTTTCTTACCCGCTTTTTACAAACCAGTGTGAGACTTTCACACGTTTTAGTTGCCGAATAACTCCGTTCTCGCTTTTGATTGTGTACAGTCGGGTATTTTCACCTTTTCTTACCCGCCTTTTACCAACTATGGTCGGACATTCACACGTTCTTACAGGGAACACCTCCGCTCCCTCGTTTGATGGTGTATGTTCGGGCATTCGAACCTTTTCTTACCCGCTTTTTACAAACTATGGTCGGACATTCAAACCTTC
Source organism: Leuresthes tenuis (assembly GCF_036924035.1). Lineage (NCBI taxonomy): Eukaryota > Metazoa > Chordata > Actinopteri > Atheriniformes > Atherinopsidae > Leuresthes > Leuresthes tenuis. The sequence goes on along the minus strand of NW_027325436.1, from coordinate 96,415 downwards.
TTGTAGCCGAACACATCCGCTCCTGCTTTTGATGATGTATGGTTGGGCATTCGCACCTTTTCTTTTCCATTTTTCAGTAATTATGGGTGGACATTCACACCTTCTTGCAGCTGAACACCTCCTCTCCCGCTTATGATCATGTACGGTTTGATATTCGAAAATTCTCTTTCATGTTTTCTAGCAATTATTGATGGACATTCAAACCTTCTTGCAGCTGAACACCTCCGCTCCAGCTGTTGATGGTGTATAGTCGGGCTTTCGAGCCTTCTCTTCCCCGGTTTTTACAAATTATGGTCGGACATTCACACCGTCTGACAGCGGAACACCTCTGCTCCCTCTTTTGATGGTGTATGTTCGGGCATTCAAACCTTTTCTTAACCGACTTTTACAAACTATGATCGGACATTTAAACCTTCTTGCAGCTGAACACCTCCGCTCCCGCTTTTGATGGTGTATAGTCCGGCTTTTGAGCCGTTTCTTCCCCGATTTTTACAGATTATGATTGGACATTCAGACCTTGCAGCCGAAAACCTCCGCTCCCTCTTTTGATCATACATTGTCAGGCCTTCGCACCTTGTCTTACCCGCTTTTCCCAAACTTTAGTCAGACATTCACACCTTGCAGCTGAACCACCTCCGCTCCCTGTTTTGATCATGTGTGGTCTTGCAATACTCAGCACTTTCTGACTACTCTATCAACTGGTCTAAGACCACAGTTCTGCCCATTAACTGTAGGGTCCAGAATATACCTGTGATCACTTTACAGTCATGAAATATTAGATATTTAGGTATAAACCTTTCCTCCAGGCTCTCAGAGCTAACAAAGCTAAATCATGTGCAATTATTAAAGAGAGTAGAGGACGATCTCTCTCGTTGGAAGTCCTTACCTATATCACTTATGGGGAAAGTTACAACCATTAAAATGATGATACTACCAAAAGTTAATTATTTGTTCTCAATGATCCCCATGAAACCATCTGCTACTTGGTTTAAGTCACTAGATTCATGCATCTCCAAATTTCTGTGGAAAAACAAACCACCACGTATTAGTTTAAAAACCCTACAGAAGACCAAGGACTGTGGTGGATTAGATTTACCTAATTTTCAGCACTATTTCTTATCCAATAGGTTACAGTATATATCAAAATGGTTTAAACCTAGCCCAATAGATGAACCATGGATAAATATAGAACAAGCATTGTGTGATAATCTCTGACCTGCCACTTATTCGTCAAAACGTAAAAAATCACAAATGTTTCAAAAGCATTAACATCAGCACCTCTCTGACAGCCTGGTGGGAATTTCTTAAAATAACAAAGTCCTCACTTGTCCCGTGTAAGCTTACACCCATCTGGAACAATCCTGACATACTGCAAAACAAAAAAATGCTAAACTTTAGTCTGTGGAAGATCAAAGGAATCAAACATCTGGAACATATAATCCAAAATGGAAATTTTATTTCATTTGATGAGCTCATATCACAACATCAGATAGGCAGCAATAAATTCCTAGAATATCAACAACTTAAGTCTATAATAACAAAGAAATATATCCTCCACCAACCAGACTTACAACTCCCGACTAGGGTAGCAGAATTTCTAAGCATCTGCACCCCAAAACTACTATCAAAAATATATAAATTATTGTCTAAGATAGATGACACAATGTCTCTTCCATCCTCAAAATGGGAGGCAGATTTATCCATCAGTTCTAGTCATAGCTTCTGGCCACAAATATGTTTGAACACCTTCAGAATGACTCGAAATCCTAATTTACAGCCCATACAATACAAAATCCTTCATAGAACACACTGTACAGGACAAAGGATGTTCAGGATGGGTCTAACACACTCAAACATCTGCTCACATTGCACAGATAACACACCTGATGATTAGGCACACACTTTGTGGTTTTGTGCGCCTGTCCAGAAGTTCTGGCTTGAAGTCTGTGAGGACCTATCAACATGGCTAAAGTGTAGCATCCCTGCATGCCCCAGACTGTGCCTACTGGGTGACTTAGACAAAATCAACATGGAAATTAACTCAGCACACATGGTTCTCACAGTGTTATGTATCGCAAAGAAAACTATTCTCATGAACTGGAAAGCGAAGAACAATCTGTGTATTAACCAGTTTAGAAATTTTCTTTTAGATTATATTAGCATGGAAACAATGTCTGCCTCCTCAAAACATCAATTGGCTGAATTTCATTCTCTCTGGTCCCCTCTGATTAGCTTTATCACATAGTGGTGGTGGTGGGTTGCTGTCCCGTCGCTCTGGGCGGTTGGGTGTGTGCTGGGGGGGGCTGTGTCGCTTCGGGCGTCTGGTGGTCTCTCGGGTCGTGGGGACCGGGTTGGTCATTGCTGGGGGGGACTGTGTGTCGGGCTTGGAGGGCAGTTTTGGGGGCTGGCGGGTGGGGCTGTCTTGCGGTGTGGGGCGGGGTCCCTTAGGGGCCTTGGGGTGGTGGCTGCTGGCTCTATGCCGGGTGGCCGGGCCGCTCTGGCGTGGGTGATGGTGCTGGGCCTGGGCCCTGGTGGCTGGGTGCTGCCTTGCGCCTGGGGGGGGGGGGGGGGGGGCTGCCTGTGCCTGGGGGGGCTGGGTTGCCCTGGACGCGCCACAGTATGGGTGGGTTGGTGCAGGTCCTGGTGCTGGGCTTGTTGCTCTGGGACCTCCAAGGTGTCCGCAGATGGTTGTTTTTTTTTCAGGGTGTTTGGGCGTGCGGTGGGGGGCGGTACTTTTCCCCTGTTGGGGGGGGCCTGGGTGATGGTGGGTCTCAGGCCCGGGCTGCTGCGACTGGTGTGACCGGGTGGTTTGTTTGTTTGTTTTTTGTTGTTGTTTGTTTGCTTCTTCTAGAGGTCCTCCGGGGTGGGGTTGGGTTGAGTGGGGTGGGGCGGGATGGGTACCTTCTGGGGATACAGTAGCTCCCGGAATATGGTCGCTGCAGGCCCCGAGCCTGGTGGACATCAGGCCCTCCTGCCCTGTGTTGGCTCCCAGGTAGCGGGGATGCCTATTGCAGCCAGTCCCTGGCTGCCCTCTCTGAGGGAGAGTAGCTCCCCTGGTGTATATCCCCATACCCCTCTCCCTTCAGGCTCCTGTACACAGCACACACTCACACATGAAGGGTTTTGGGGGCGTGTGTGTTCGGTGGGGTGTAGTGGATGGGGCCACATAGGTGGTCCCCTTTGGTTGCACTCTGCAGTTCCCCGCCCCTGTTTTAATTACACCTTAGACATTACTACTTATCAAACACACTCACACACACACATTAGGTCTTGGGGGGTGGTTACACTGAGTGGCATCTGGTGGGCGGGGCTCTTTGGGTATGTAGGCTGCCCAGAGGGCCGCGCTCCCAGTTCTACAAGTTTGGCTGCCCCTCAATTTTAATTGCTCACTATTAGAAAATATTGAAGAGCCAGAAGGGTGAGGGGAGGGGTCTTCTTCGCACACCCCTGCTTCCTGGTTGCTGCTCGGGGCGGGAGGGGCCAGGAGGATTAATTAATTGTTCTGCTGGTTCGGGGTCTGTGGTGGCTGGGGGGCTGCTGGCCCCCTGGTGTGCCCGCTGCACTACACCCCAGCGGAGTCGAGGGAGGGAGGACTTGTGGATGTATGGGATGTGAGTAGTGTGTGTGGTAATGATTGGGCCTGGATCTGGGACTTGCTGTCGCCTGGCCTGCCTGTGCTTCTCCCGATGGGGGGGCAGCGTTGCCTCTCCCCGCTGCTCGCGACTTCACCCACCTGTGGGCACGTCTTGGCTCCCAGGGCACTTGGCCAGGGGCGCTGGGGCAGGCGCTGACCCACTGTGTGGCTGTCTGGGGCGCTTGGCCCTCCTGGGTATTGGGTTTGGCCTCTGCCAGGGGGTTTGGGGGAGCTCGGGCTCCTGGGGCCCGGGTCCAGTGCACGGCCCATATCTGGGCGGCTGGGGCCTGGCGGGGTCGTTGGGCTGTTGCCCCTGGCTCCCGGAGGGCCTCTGCCCTATGCTTATGGGGGCTCTTTCCGGGGGCTTCCTCTGCAGTCTTCTGGGTGGATGCGTGGTTGCCCCTGCGGTGGGCTTCGTGGGTTCTGTGCTCTGTGGGGGCTGCTAGTGGCCTGGGTCTTGTGGCCCTCTCTGCCTGCTTCTGATTGCTTGGGGGGGCTGTGGATTGTGACACTGTACGCTTATACACTCATAACTAAGCACGGTTATCACGTAGGTCCTGTGCCATGGGTGTTGCATGTTCTCACACACACATTCATTAGTCCAGTAGCATGGTCGCTAAGCAGTTGATGTATTATCATGTCGTCTCAGGTCATCTATATCCACAGCTGTGTTGTATGCGATTGCCGCTTCTTGTGCTTGTTTTTGTTTGTTTGTGTGTTTGTTTTTTCTCTGCTTGTCTGCTTTCAGGTGCTCCTGGTGGCGCTAAGGCTGGATTCCCCTCATGTCTTGTCTGTTTTGTTTTTTACAGGTGTAGCAGCTGGTTGTCTGGTTTTTGTTTCTATTTTTGTTCTGTTTCCTCTTCTTTCCTCTTCTTCTTTCCTTGTCCCCCGGTCCGGTTCAGTTCTATTACTTGTCATATATTGTAAACAGAAATAAATAAATGGGCATCAAGGGGAGCTTTACATTTATAAAACTTCCCTTGGCAAAGCAAATCTGTTTGGCATCAAAGGTATTCAGACTACAATTCTGCTGCCATAATGCTGAACAGGAGAAGGGAAAAAAAAAAAAAAAAAGTAAAGAAGACAGATCTGCCGAAAGCCAGGGACTAGACCTGTTCTAAGTTCTATACGTTTTAAAAGGGGCGTGCTGGTTCGGGGTCTGTGGTGGCTGGGGGGCTGCTGGCCCCCTGGTGTGCCCGCTGCACTACACCCCAGCGGAGTCGAGGGAGGGAGAACTTGTGGATGTATGGGACGTGAAAGTGTGTGTGGTAATGATTGGGCCTGGATCTGGGACTTGCTGTCGCCTGGCCCACCTGTGCTTCTCCCGATGGGGGGGCAGCGTTGCCTCTCCCCGCTGCTCGCGACTTCACCCACCTGTGGGCACGTCTTGGCTCCCAGGGCACTTGGCCAGGGGCGCAGGGGCAGGCGCTGACCCACTGTGTGGCTGTCTGGGGCGCTTGGCCCTCCTGGGTATTGGGTGGGGCCTCTGCCGGGGGGTTTGGGGGAGCTCGGGCTCCTGGGGCCCGGGTCCAGTGCACGGCCCATGTCTGGGCGGCTGGGGCCTGGCGGGGTCGGTGGGCTGTTGCCCCTGGCTCCCGGAGGGCCTCTGCCCTATGCTTATGGGGGCTCTTTCCGGGGGCTTCCTCTGCAGTCTTCTGGGTGGATGCGTGGTTGCCCCTGCGGTGGGCTTCGTGGGTTCTGTGCTCTTTGAGGGCTGCTGGTGGCCTGGGTCTTGTGGCCCTCTCTGCCTGCTTCTGATTGCTTGGGGGGGCTTTGGATTGTGGCCCTGTACGCTTATACACTCATAACTAAGCACGGTTATCATGTAGGTCCTGTGCCATGGGTGTTGCATGTTCTCACACACACATTCATTAGTCCAGTAGCATGGTCGCTAAGCAGTTGATGTATTATCATGTCGTCTCAGGTCATTTATATCCACAGCTGTGTTGTATGCGATTCCCGCTTCTTGTGCTTGTTTTTGTTTGTTTGTGTGTTTGTTTTTTCTCTGCTTGTCTGCTTTCAGGTGCTCCTGGTGGCGCTAAGGCTGGATTCCCCTCATGTCTTGTCTGTTTTGTTTTTTACAGGTGTAGCAGCTGGTTGTCTGGTTTTTGTTTCTATTTTTGTTCTGTTTCCTCTTCTTTCCTCTTCTTCTGTCCTTGTCCTCCGGTCCGGTTCAGTTCTATTACTTGTCATATATTGTAAACAGAAATAAATAAATGGGCATCAAGGGGAGCTTTACATTTATAAAACTTCCCTTGGCAAAGCAAATCTGTTTGGCATCAAAGGTATTCAGACTACAATTCTGCTGCCATAATGCTGAACAGGAGAAGGGGAAAAAAAAAAAAAAGTAAAGAAGACAGTTCTGCCGAAAGCCAGGGACTAGACCTGTTCTAAGTTCTATACTTTTTAAAAGGGGCGTGTTTATCAACTATGGAATTAGAAGATTTACAAAAATGGTCAAGTGCTAGATCTTCATCTGGGATTGTAACAGTGTCATGAGTATAACTATTCAACAGATCAGTTAAAAAAAAAACCTGCTCATGGAGATGTTTCAGGATCTGGATACCAAGCGTGGACCTAATGTTTTCATTTTTGCAATTCTGATACAGGCTATTGAGCAGTGATAACTAACACCAAGTTCAGATACTGCGGATTTTCTACCTTTGATTTGTTAAGATTGAGCCAATCAGGGACAACCTTGAAGGATCTCTTAAGTTTGGTTTTGTAGGATCAGTAATTACCTGAGAAAGGTTGATATTGGTACACACCTTTTTTAAATGATCAGAGGCAGAGTTCAACTTGTTTAAATTAAAAATGCCACACAGTGATTGGGTTTAGGCCACATGCACACAGAATGACATCAACAAATATAAGAAATATTAAACATTTACACATAGATTTTTGAATACATGTAGAGGAATGATACTTTGAAATGTGCTCATTGCGGAGTTATGATCAGTTGAGTAATGAAGGTTGAACTATTCTGGGAAAGAGGTTCTATTCCCAGCATCATGATGGACACTCCTGATATAGAAGGTTTCGCTAACGCATTGGAATTGTTTTACTATTTTCATATGCATGTGCAATGAAGAATTGCTTGCTGCTGATAAATGCAAAGAAGAACAGCTTACACATAGATGCTCACATATAGGCTGCTGAATGCAATGAAGACCTGCTTATCCAGTAAAGTTCAATGTCAATGTGTAATATTAAATTAGGATTTGCAAAACAGTGAAGTTAAACAATGAATGGGTCCATAGTCGGTATGAGTAGACTGCAGGAATATTTACCTGGGTGTACGTTCAAACAGAGATGAGAAAATTGCGATAAATAATTATTTGTTTGTTTGTTAGTATGTATATGAATGTTATGTGTATAAACTGTGTTGAGTTATATTAACTCAGTAGTGTCTCAGTGAAACAACCGACGGGGGAAGCCTTGCGGTGACAACAAAAGCAGTGTTTTACAGATCAGTCAAGTTGCTCCAGTGTACTCCATACAAACTTCTCAGCACTTTCTGACTACTCTATCAACTGGTCTAAGACCACAGTTCTGCCCATTAACTGTAGGGTCCAGAATATACCTGTGATCACTTTACAGTCAAGAAATATTAGATATTTAGGCATAAACATTTCCTCCAGGCTCTCAGAGCTAACAAAGCTAAATTATGTGCAATTATTAAAGAAAGTAGAGGACGATATGTCTCGTTTGAAGTCCTTACCTATATAACTTATGGGGAGAGTTACAACCATTAAAATGATTATACTACCAAAAGTTAACTATTTGTTCTCAATGATCCCTATAAAACCATCTGCTATTTGGTGTTTTTTGATACACCATCAAAAGAGGGAGCGGAGGTGTTCCGCTGTAAGACGGTGTGAATGTCCGACCATAATTTGTAAAAACCGGGGAAGAAAGTGCTCGAAAGCCCGACTATACACCATCAACAGCTGGAGCAGAGGTGTTCAGCTGCAAGAAGGTCTGAATGTCCATCAATAATTGCTAGAAAACATGAAAGAGAATTTTCGAATATCAAACCGTACATGATCATAAGCGGGAGAGGAGGTGTTCAGCTGCAAGAAGGTGTGAATGTCCACCCATAATTACTGAAAAATGGGTAAGAAAAGGTGCGAATGCCCAACCATACATCATCAAAAGCAGGAGCGGATGTGTTCGGCTACAAGGTTTGAATGTCCAACCATAGTTTATAAAAAGCGGGTAAGAAAAGATTCGAATGCCCGACTATACACCATCAAATGCGGGAGCGGAAGTGTTCGGCTGTGAGTAGGTGTGAATGTCAAACCATAATTGCTGAAAAATGTGTTAGAAAAGACTAGAATGCCAGACCATACATCATCACAAGCGGGTGAAGTGGCGTTCGGCTGCAAGTAGGTGTGAATGTCCAGCCATAATTACTCACAAACGGGTAAGAAAAGGTAGTATTGCCAGGCCATACATGATCAAAACAGGGAGCGGAGGTGGTTCAGCTGCAAGGTGTGAATGTCTGACTAAAGTTTGTAAAAAGCGGGTACGACAAGGTGCGAATGCCTGACAATGTATGATCAAAAGAGGGAGCGGAGGTTTTCGGCTGCAAGGTCTGAATGTCCAACCATAATCTGTAAAAACCAGGTAAGAAACGGCTCGAAAGCCTGACTATACACCATCAAAAGCGGGAGCAGAGGTGTTCAGCTGCAAGAAGGTTTGAATGTGCATCCATAGTTTGTAAAAGGCGGGTAAGAAAAGGTTCAAATGCCCGACCATACACCATCAAAAGAGGGAGCGGAGGTGTTCCGCTGTAAGACGGTGTGAATGTCCGAACATAATTTGTAAAAACCAGGGAAGAAAAGGCTCGAAAGCCCGACTATACACCATCAACAGCTGGAGCGGAGGTGTTCAGCTGCAAGAAGGTCTGAATGTCCATCAATAATTGCTAGAAAATATGAAAGAGAATTTTCGAATATCAAACCGTACATGATCATAAGCGAGAGAGGAGGTGTTCAGCTGCAAGAAGGTGTGAATGTCCACCCATAATTACTGAAAAATGGGTAAGAAAAGATACGAATGCCCAACCATACATCATCAAAAGCAGGAGTGGATGTGTTCGGCTACAAGAAGGTTTGAATGTCCGACCATAGTTTGTAAAAAGCGGGTAAGAAAAGGTTCCAATGCCCGACTATACACCATCAAATGCGGGAGCGGAGGTGTTCGGCTGTAAGAACGTGTGAATGTCCGACCATAGTTGGTAAAAAGCGGGTAAGAAAAGGTGAAAATACCCGACTGTACACAATCAATAGCGGGAGCGGAGTTGTTCGGCAACTAAAACGTGTGAAAGTCCCACCCTGGTTTGTAAAAAGCGGGTAAGAAAAGATGCGAATTCCCGACAATGTATGATCAAAAGAGGGAGCGGAGGTTTTCGGCTGCAAGAAGGTCTGAATGTCCAACCATAATTTGTAAAAACCGGGGAAGAAAGGGCTCGAAAGCCCGACTATACACCATCAAATGCGGGAGCGGAAGTGTTCGGCTGTGAGTAGGTGTGAATGTCAAACCATAATTGCTGAAAAATGTGTTAGAAAAGACTAGAATGTCGGACCATACATCATCACAAGCGGGAGAAGTGGTGTTCGGCTGCAAGTAGATGTGAATGTCCAGCCATAATTACACACAAACGGATAAGAAAAGGTAGTATTGCCAGACCATACATGATCAAAACAGGGAGCGGAGGTGGTTCAGCTGCAAGAAGGTGTGAATGTCCGACTAAAGTTTATAAAAAGCGTGTAAGACAAGGTGCGAAGGCCTGACAATGTATGATCAAAAGAGGGAGCGGAGGTTTTCGGCTGCATGGTCTGAATGTCCAACCATAATCTGTAAAAATCGGGGAAGAAACGGCTCGAAAGCCCGACTATACACCATCAAAAGCGGGAGCGGAGGTGTTCAGCTGCAAGAAGGTTTGAATATCCGACCATAGTTTGTAAAAAGCGGGTAAGAAAAGGTTCGAATGACCGAACATACACCATCAAAAGAGGGAGCGGAGGTGTACCGCTGTAAGAAGGTGTGAATGTCCGACCATAGTTGGTAAAAAGCGGGTAAGAAAAGGTTAAAATACCCGACTGTACACAATCAATAGCGGGAGCGGAGTTGTTCGGCTACTAAAAGGTGTGAAAGTCCGACCATGGTTTGTATAAAGCGGGTAAGAAAAGGTGCGAATGCCCGACAATGTATGATCAAAAGAGGGAGCGGAGGTTTTCGGCTGCAAGAAGGTCTGAATGTCCAACCATAATTTGTAAAAACCGGGGAAGAAAAGTCTCGAAAGCCCAACTATACACTATCAAAAGCGGGAGCGGAGGTGTTCAGCTGCAAGAAGGTCTGAATGTCCATCAATAATTGCTAGAAAACATGAAAGAAAATTTTCGAATATCAAACCGCACATGATCATAAGCGGGATAGGAGGTGTTCAGCTGCAAGAAGGTGTGAATGTCCACCCATAATTACTGAAAAATGGGTAAGAAAAGGTGCGAATGCCCAACCATACATCATCAAAAGAGGGAGCGGAGGTGTTCCGCTGTAAGACGGTGTGAAAGTCCGACCATGGTTTGTAAAAAGCGGGTAAGAATAGGTTCGTATGCCAGAATATACACCATCAAAAGCGGAAGCGGAGGTGTTCGGCTGCAAGAAGGTTTGAACGTCCGACCAAAGTTTGTCAAAAGCAGTTAAGAAAAGGTTCGAATATCCAACCAAACATAATCAAAAGCGGGAGCAGAGCTGTTCGACTGCAAGTAGCTGTGAATGTCCAGCCATAATTACTTAAAATTGGGTAAAAAAAAAGGTGCGAATGCCCAACCATACATCATCATAAGCAGGAGTGGATGTTTTCGGCTACAAGAAGGTGTGAACGTCCAACCAAAGTTTGTAAAAAGCAGTTAAGAAAAGGTTCGAATATCCAACCAAACATAATCAAAAGCGGGAGCAGAGCTGTTAGACTGCAAGTAGGTGTGAATGTCAGATCATAATTTGCAAAAAGGTGATGAGAAAGGGTGAGAATGCCCGACTATACACCATCAAATGCGGGAGCGGAGTTGTTCGGCTGTGAGTAGGTGTGAATCTCCAACCATAATTGCTGAAAAATGTGTTAGAAAAGGTAAGAATGCCGGTCCATACATCATCAAAAGCGAGAGAGGTGGTGTTCGGCTGCAAGTAGGTGTGAATGTCCAGCCATAATTACTCACAAACAGGTAAGAAAAGGTAGTATTGCCAGACCATACATGATCAAAACAGGGAGCGGAGGTGGTTCAGCTGCAAGAAGGTGTGAATGTCCGACTAAAGTTCAAATATATTAACAAAAGCGGGAGGAGAGGTCTTCGGATGAGATTGGTTGAGAATTTCCAACCATAATCTATAAAATGCGGTGAAAAAAAAGGTGTGATAGAACACTAAAAGGTGGAATAGAAGTGTTCGGCTGCAAGAAGGTGTGAATGTCCGACTATATTTGGTGAAAAGCAGGTGAAGCAAGGTCTGAATGCCCAACCTTACATCATCAAAAACGAGAACAGAGGTGTTTGGCTGCAAGAAGGCCATAGTTTGCCAAAAGTGGGTAAGGTGCGAATGACTGACTAAATATCAACATAAGTGGGGGCGGAGGTCTTCGGATGCAAGTGGGTGTGAATATCCCACCATACAAGTATGGTGGAGAGGAAGCTGTGAATGGCCGACCATAGTTTGCAAAAAGCGGGTGAGAAAAGGTGCGAATGTCCAACCATACATGATCAAAACAGGGAGCGGAGGTGTTTGGCTGCGACAAGGTGTGAATGTCCACCCATAATTAATGAAAAGCGGGCAACAAGTAGGTTTGAATGCCCAACCATACATCATCAAAAGCAGGAGTGGATGTGTTCGGCTACAAGAAGGTTTGAATGTCCGAGCATAGTTAGTAAAAAGCGGGTAAGAAAATGTTAAAATACCCGACTGTACACAATCAATTGCAGGAGCTGATGTAATCGGCTACAAGAAGGTGTGAAAGTCCGACCATGGTTTGTAAAAAGCGGGTAAGAAATGGTGCGAATGCCCGACAATGTATGATCAAAAGAGGGAGCGGAGGTTTTCGGCTACAAGGTTTAAATGTCCGACCATAGTTTGTAAAAAGCGGGTAAGAAAAGGTTCGAATGCCCGACTGTAAACCATCAAAAGCAGGAGCGGAGGTGTTCCGCTGTAAGACGGTGTGAATGTCCGACCATAGTTGGTAAAAAGCGGGTAAGAAAAGGTTAAAATACCCGACTGTACACAATCAATAGCGGGAGCAGAGTTGTTCGGCTACAAGAAGGTGTGAAAGTCAACCCATGGTTTGTAAAAAGCGGGTAACAAAAGGTTTGAATGCCCGAATATATAATATCAAAAGCGGAAGCGGAAGTGTTCGGCTGCAAGTAGGTGTGAATGTCCGACCAAAGTTTGTAAAAAGCAGTTAAGAAAAGGTTCGAATATCCAACCAAACATAATCAAAAGCGTGAGCAGAGCTGTTCGACTGCAAGTAGGTGTGAATGTCAGATCATAATATGCAAAAAGCTGATGAGAAAGGGTGAGAATGCCCGACTATACACCATCAAATGCGGGAGCGGAGTTGTTCGGCTGTGAATAGGTGTGAATGTCCGACCATAATTGCTGACAAATGTGTTAGAAAAGGTAAGAATGCTGGACCATACATCATCAAAAGTGGGAGAGGTGGTGCAGTAGAAGTTGAAATTCATCTAGACATTGACAAATATGAAGGACATAGCAGTTTTCACTTGGTTTGAGTGAAGCAATGAATTTTATAGCAAAATCCGAAATCATGCATAACTCCTCAAAAGGAACGTATTGCTCAACCAAAGGGATGCTTCTTTCTCATTCAGGGTATATGAGGAACTTTCTGCTTGATACATTTTAGACATTGATAAATATGAAGGACAAAGCAATTTTAACTTGGTTTGAGCAAAGCAATTGATTTTATAGGAAAATCCGAAATTGTGCAGAACGTATGAAAATAAGCTTATTCTCGGATTCCTGATCCTTCAGTGTTGCTCTTTCTTCTACTGCAAAATCCAATGTTTTTCTTTGTTGAAGTCAATCTAGACATTGATAAATATGAAGGACAAAGCAGTTTTAACTTGGTTTGAGTGAAGGAATTCATTTTATACATAAAATCCCAAATCATGCAGAACGTATGAAAAGAAACTTATTCTCGGATTCCTGATCCTTCAGTGTTGCTCTTTCTTCTACTGCAAAATCCAATGTTGTTCTTTGTTGAAGTCGATCTAGACATTGATAAATATGAAAGACAAAGCAGTTTTAATTTGGTTTGAGTGAAGGAATTCATTTTATAGTAAAATCCCAAATCGTGCAGAACTCATGAAAATAAGCTTATTCTCAGATTCCTAAAACTTTTGATTTGCTCTTTCTTTTACTGCGAAGTACAACGTTGTTTTTTTGTTTAAATCTATCTAGACATTGATAAATATGAAGGTAAAAGCCATTTTAACATAGTTTCAGTGAAGGAATTCATTTTATAGATAAAATCCGAAAACGTGCAGAACTCATGAAAGCAAGCTTATACTCGGATTCCTGAAATTTTAGATTTGCTCTTTCTTTTACTGCAAAGTACAACGTTGTTTTATTTTGTTTAAATCTTTCTAGACATGGTAAATATGAAGGACAAAACAGTTTTAACATAGTTTGAGTGATGGAATGCATTTTATAAGCAAAATCCCAAATCATGCAGAACTCATGAAAAGCTTTTTCTCGGATTTCTGAACCTTTGCTCTTTCTTTTACTGCAAAATACAACGTTGTTTTTTGTTGAAATCTATCTAGACATTGATAAATACCAGCTGAACATCTCTGCTGCCACTTTTGATCTTTATGGTTGGGCATTCTTACCATTTCTTACCCGCTTTTTACAAATTATGATCTGACATTCACACTTACTTGCAGTCGACCACCTTCTCTCCCGCTTGATATTGGAAAATTTTCTTTCATATTCCTCCGCTCCCTCTTTTGATGGTGTATGTTCGGGTATTCGAACCTTTCCTTACCCGCTTTTTACAAACTATAGTTGGAATTTAACACCTTCTTGTAGCCGAACAATTCCACTCCTGCTTTTGATGATATATGGTTGGGCATTCGCACCTTTTCTTACCCATTTTTCAGTAATTATGGGTGGACATTCAGACCTTCTTAGAGCCGAACACCTCCGCTGCCGCTTTTGATGGTGTATAGTCTGGCTTTCGAGCCTTTTCTTTCCCGGTTTTTACAAATAATGGTTGGACATTCAGACCTTCTCTCAGCAGAAAACCTCCGCTCCCTTTTTTGATCATACATTGTCGGGCATTCGCACCTTGTCTTACCCGCTTTTTACAAACTTTAGTCGAACAATCACACCTTCTTGCAGCCGAACACATCCTCTCCTGCCTTTAATGATATATGGTTGGGCATTCGCACCTTTTTTTACCCATTTTTGAGGAATTATGGCTGGGCAGTCAGACCACCCATATTTCAGACATTCAGACCTTCTTGAAGCCGAAAACATCCTGAAAACATCATACATTGTCGGGCATTCGCACTTTGTCTTACCCGCTTTTTACAAACTTTAGTGGGACATTCACACGTTCTTACAGCGGAACACCTCCGCTCCCTCTTTTGATGGTGTATGTTCGGGCATTCGAACCTTTCTTTACCCGCTTTTTACAAACTATGGTCGGACATTCAACCCTTTTTCTGTAGCCGAACACATCCACTCCTGCTTTTGATGATGTATGGTTGGGCATTCTCACCTTTTCTTACCCATTTTTCAGTAATTATGGGTGGACATTCAGACCTTCTTGCAGCCGAACACCTCTGCTGCCGCTTTTGATGGTGTATAGTCTGGTTTTCGAGCCTTTTCTTTCCCGGTTTTTACAAATAATGGTTGGACATTCAGACCTTCTTGCAGCCGAACACATCCTCTCCTGTTTTTGATGATATATGGTTGGGCATTCGCACCTTTTTTTTACCCATTTTTGAGGAATTATGGGTGGACATTCAGACCACCCATATTTCAGACATTCAGACCTTCTTGCAGCCGACAACCTCCTGAAAACCTCATACATTGTCGGGCATTCGCACCTTGTCTTACCCGCTTTTTACAACCTTTAGTCGGACATTTACACCTTCTTGCAGCTGAACCACCTCCGCTCCCTCTTTTGATGGTGTATGTTTGGGCATTCGAACCTTTCCTTACCCGCTTTTTACAAACTATAGTCGGACATTCAAACCTTCTTGTAGCCGAACACATCCACTCCTGCTTTTGATGATGTATAGTCGGGCTTTCGAGCCTTTTCTTCCCCAGTTTTTACAAATTATGGCAATACTACCTTTTCTTACTCGTTTTTGAGTAATTATGGCTGGACATTCACACCTACTTGCAGCCGAACACCACCTCTCCCTCTTTTGATGATGTATTGTCCGGCATTCTAGTCTTTTCTAATACATTTTTCAGCAATTATGGTCGGACATTCACACCTACTCACAGCCGAACACTTCCGCTCCCGCAATTGATGGTGTATAGTCGAGCATTCTTAGCCTTTCTCATCGGCATTTTGCAAATTATGATCTGACATTCACACCTACCTTCAGTGTTGCTCTTTCTTCTACTGCAAAATCCAATGTTGTTCTTTGTTGAAGTCGATCTAGACATTGATAAATATGAATGACAAAGCAGTTTTAACTTGGTTTGAGTGAAGGAATTAATTTTATACATAAAATCCCAAATCACGCAGAACGTATGAAAATAAGCTTATTCTCAGATTCCTGATCCTTCAGTGTTGCTCTTTCTTCTACTGCAAAATCCAATGTTGTTCTTTGTTGAAGTCGATCTAGACATTGATAAATATGAAGGACAAAGCAGTTTTAACTTGGTTTGAGTGAAGGAATTAATTTTATACATAAAATCCCAAATCATGCAGAACGTATAAAAAGAAGCTTATTCTCAGATTCCTGATCCTTCAGTGTTGCTCTTTCTTCTACTGCGAAGTACAATGTTATTCTTTGTTGAAGTCGATCTAGACATTGATAAATATGAAGGACAAAGCAGTTTTATCTTGGTTTGAGTGAAGGAATTAATTTTATACATAAAATCCCAAATCATGCAGAACGTATGAAAAGAAGCTTATTCTCGGATTCCTGATCCTTCAGTGTTGCTCTTTTGTTCTACTGCAAAATCCAATGTTGTTATTTGTTGAAGTTGATCTAGACATTGATAAATATGAAGTTAAAAGCAGTTTTAACATAGTTTGAGTGAAGGAATTAATTTTATAGTAAAATCTGAAATCGTGCAGAACTCATGAAAATAAGCTTATTCTCGGATTTCTAAAACTTTTTATTTGCTCTTTATTTTACTGCGAAGTACAACGTTGTTTTTTTTGTTTAAATCTATCTAGACATTGATAAATGTGAAGGTAAAAGCCATTTTAACATAGTTTGAGTGAAGGAATGCATTTTATAAGCAAAATCCCAAATCATGCAGAACTCATGAAAAGCTTTTTCTCGGATTTCTGAACCTTTGCTCTTTCTTTTACTGCAAAATACAACGTTGTTTTTTGTTGAAATCTATCTAGACATTGATAAATACCAGCTGAACATCTCTGCTGCCACTTTTGATCTTTATGGTTGGGCATTCTTACCTTTTCTTACCCGCTTTTTACAAATTATGATCTGACATTCACACTTACTTGCAGTCGACCACCTTCTCTCCCGCTTGATATTGGAAAATTTTCTTTCATATTCCTCCGCTCCCTCTTTTGATGGTGTATGTTCGGGTATTCGAACCTTTCCTTACCCGCTTTTTACAAACTATAGTTGGAATTTAACACCTTCTTGTAGCCGAACACATCCACTCCTGCTTTTGATGATGTATGGTTGGGCATTCGCACCTTTTCTTACCCATTTTTCAGTAATTATGGGTGGACATTCAGACCTTCTTAGAGCCGAACACCTCCGCTGCCGCTTTTGATGGTGTATAGTCTGGCTTTCGAGCCTTTTCTTTCCCGGTTTTTACAAATAATGGTTGGACATTCAGACCTTCTCTCAGCAGAAAACCTCCGCTCCCTTTTTTGATCATACATTGTCGGGCATTCGCACCTTGTCTTACCCGCTTTTTAGAAACTTTAGTCGAACAATCACACCTTCTTGCAGCCGAACACATCCTCTCCTGCCTTTAATGATATATGGTTGGGCATTCGCACCTTTTTTTACCCATTTTTGAGGAATTATGGCTGGGCAGTCAGACCACCCATATTTCAGACATTCAGACCTTCTTGAAGCCGAAAACATCCTGAAAACATCATACATTGTCGGGCATTCGCACTTTGTCTTACCCGCTTTTTACAAACTTTAGTGGGACATTCACACGTTCTTACAGCGGAACACCTCCGCTCCCTCTTTTGATGGTGTATGTTCGGGCATTCGAACCTTTCTTTACCCGCTTTTTACAAACTATGGTCGGACATTCAACCCTTTCCTGTAGCCGAACACATCCACTCCTGCTTTTGATGATGTATGGTTGGGCATTCTCACCTTTTCTTACCCATTTTTCAGTAATTATGGGTGGACATTCAGACCTTCTTGCAGCCGAACACCTCTGCTGCCGCTTTTGATGGTGTATAGTCTGGTTTTCGAGCCTTTTCTTTCTCGGTTTTTACAAATAATGGTTGGACATTCAGACCTTCTTGCAGCCGAACACATCCTCTCCTGTTTTTGATGATATATGGTTGGGCATTCGCACCTTTTTTTTACCCATTTTTGAGGAATTATGGGTGGACATTCAGACCACCCATATTTCAGACATTCAGACCTTCTTGCAGCCGACAACCTCCTGAAAACCTCATACATTGTCGGGCATTCGCACCTTGTCTTACCCGCTTTTTACAACCTTTAGTCGGACATTTACACCTTCTTGCAGCTGAACCACCTCCGCTCCCTCTTTTGATGGTGTATGTTTGGGCATTCGAACCTTTCCTTACCCGCTTTTTACAAACTATAGTCGGACATTCAAACCTTCTTGTAGCCGAACACATCCACTCCTGCTTTTGATGATGTATAGTCGGGCTTTCGAGCCTTTTCTTCCCCAGTTTTTACAAATTATGGTTGGACATTCAGACCTTGCAGCCAAAAACCTCCGCTCCCTCTTTTGATCATACATTGTCGGGCATTCACACCTTGTCTTATCGGCTTTTTACAAACTTTAGTCAGACATTCACACCTTGCAGCTGAACCACATCCGCTCCCTGTTTTGATCATGTATGGTCTGGCAATACTACCTTTTCTTACTCGTTTGTTAGTAATTATGGCTGGACATTCACACCTACTTGCAGCCGAACACCACCTCTCCCTCTTTTGATGATGTATTGTCCGGCATTCTAGTCTTTTCTAATACATTTTTCAGCAATTATGGTCGGACATTCACACCTACTCACAGCCGAACACTTCCGCTCCCGCAATTGATGGTGTATAGTCGAGCATTCTTAGCCTTTCTCATCGGCATTTTGCAAATTATGATCTGACATTCACACCTACTTGCAGCCGAACAGCTCTGCTCCCGCTTTTGATTATGTTTGGTTGGATATTCGAACCTTTTCTTAACTGCTTTTTACAAACTTTGGTCGGACGTTCACACCTTCTTGCAGCCGAACACCTCCGCTTCCACTTTTGATGGTATATATTCGGGCATTCGAACCTTTTCTTACCCGCTTTTTACAAACCATGGTCGGACTTTCACACCTTCTTGTAGCCGAACAACTCCGCTTCCGCTATTGATTGTGTACAGTCGGGTATTTTAACCTTTTCTTACCCGCTTTTAACCAACTATGGTCGGACATTCACACCTTCTTACAGCGGAACACCTCCGCTCCCTCTTTTGATGGTGTATGTTCGGGCATTCGAACCTTTTCTTACCCGCTTTTTACTTACTATGCTCGGACATTCAAACCTTGTTGTAGCCGAACACATCCACTCCTTCTTTTGATGATGTATGGTTGGGCATTCAAACCTACTTGTTGCCCGCTTTTCATTAATTATGGGTGGACATTCACACCTTGCCGCAGCCAAACACCTCCGCTCCCTGTTTTGATCATGTATGGTTGGACATTCGCACCTTTTCTCACCCGCTATTTGCAAACTATGGTCGGCCATTCACAGCTTCCTCTCCACCATACTTATATGGTGGGATATTCACACCCACTTGCATCCGAAGACCTCCGCCCCCACTTTTGTTGATATTTAGTCGGTCATTCGCACCTTACCCGCTTTTGGCAAACTATGGCCTTCTTGCAGCCAAACACCTCTGATCTCGCTTTTGATGATGTAAGGTTGGGAGTTCAGACCTTGCTTCACCTGCTTTTCACCAAATATAGTCGGACATTCACACCTTCTTGCAGCCGAACACTTCCGCTCCACCTTTTAGTGTTCTATCACACCTTTTTTTTCACCGCATTTTATAGATTATGGTTGGAAATTCTCAACCAATCTCATCCGAAGACCTCTCCTCCCGCTTTTGTTAATATATTTGAACTTTAGTCGAACAGTCACACCTTCTTGCAGCTGAACCACCTCCGCTCCCTGTTTTGATCATGTATGGTCTTGCAATACTACCTTTTCTTACCCGTTTGTGAGTAATTATGGCTGGACATTCACACCTACTTGCAGTCGAACAGCTCTGCTCCCGCTTTTGATTATGTTTGGTTGGATATTCGAACCTTTTCTTAACTGCTTTTTACAAACTTTGGTTGGACGTTCACACCTTCTTGTACCCGAACACATCCACTCCTGCTTATGATGATGTATGGTTGGGAATTCGCACCTTTTTTTAACCCATTTTTAAGTAATTATGGCTGGACAGTCACACCTACTTGCAGTCGAACAGCTCTTTTCTCGCTTTTGATTATGTTTGGTTGGATATTCGAACCTTTTCTTAACCGCTTTTCACAAACTTTGGTCGGACGTTCAAACCTTCTTGCAGCCGAACACCTCCGCTTCCGCTTTTGATGGTGTATATTCGGGCATACGAACCTATTCTTACCCGCTTTTTACAAACCATGGTCGGACTTTCACACCGTCTTACAGTGGAACACCTCCGCTCCCTCTTTTGATGATGTATGGTTGGGCATTCGCACCTTTTCTTACCCATTTTTCAGTAATTATGGGTGGACATTCACACCTTCTTGCAGCTGAACACCTCCTCTCCCGCTTATGATCATGTGCGGTTTGATATTCGAAAATTTTCTTTCATGTTTTCTAGCAATTATTGATGGACATTCAGACCTTCTTGCAGCTGAACACCTCCGCTCCCGCTTTTGATGGTGTATAGTCGGGCTTTCGAGCCGTTTCTTCCCCGATTTTTACACATTATGGTTGGACATTCAGACCTTGCAGCCAAAAACCTCCGCTCCCTCTTTTGATCATACATTGTCGGGAATTCGCATCTTTTCTTACCCGCTTTTTACAAACCAGGGTGGGACTTTCACACGTTTTAGTTGCCGAACAACTCCGCTCCCGCTATTTATTGTGTACAGTCGGGTATTTTCACCTTTTCTTACCCGCTTTTTACCAACTATGGTCGGACATTCAAACCTTCTTGTAGCCGAACACATCCACTCCTGCTTTTGATGATGTATGGTTGGGCATTCGCATCTTTTCTTACCCATTTTTCCGTAATTATGGGTGGACATTCACACCTTCTTGCAGCTGAACACCTCCTCTCCCGCTTATGATCATGTACGGTTTGATATTCGAAAATTCTCTTTCATGTTTTCTAGCAATTATTGATGGACATTCAGACCTTCTTGCAGCTGAACACCTCCGCTCCAGCTGTTGATGGTGTATAGTCGGGCTTTCGAGCCTTTTCTTCCCCGGTTTTTACAAATTATGGTCGGACAATCAAACCGTCTTACAGCGGAACACCTCCGCTCCCTCTTTTGATGGTGTATGTTCGGGCATTCAAACCTTTTCTTACCCACTTTTTACCAACTATAGTCGGACATTCACACCGTCTTACAGCGGAACACCTCCGCTCCCTCTTTTGATGGTGTATGTTCGGGCATTCGAACCTTTTCTTACCCGCCTTTTACAAACTATGGTTGGACATTCAAACCTTCTTGCAGCTGAACACCTCCGCTCCCGCTTTTGATGGTGTATAGTCGGGCTTTCGAGCTGTTTCTTACCTGGTTTTTACAGATTATGGTTGGACATTCAGACCTTGCAGCCGAAAACCTCCGCTCCCTCTTTTGATCATACATTGTCAGGCCTTCGCACCTTGTCTTACCCGCTTTTTACAAACTTTAGTCAGACATTCACACCTTGCAGCTGAACCACCTCCGCTCCCTGTTTTGATCATATATGGTCTTGCAATACTCAGCACTTTCTGACTACTCTATCAACTGGTCTAAGACCACAGTTCTGCCCATTAACTGTAGGGTCCAGAATATACCTGTGACCACTTTACAGTCAGGAAATATTAGATATTTAGGCATAAACCTTTCCTCCAGGCTCTCAGAGCTAACAAAGCTAAATCATGTGCAATTATTAAAGAGAGTAGAGGACGATCTCTCTCGTTGGAAGTCCTTACCTATATCACTTATGGGGAGAGTTACAACCATTAAAATGATGATACTACCAAAAGTTAATTATTTGTTCTCAATGATCCCCATGAAACCATCTGCTACTTGGTTTAAGTCACTAGATTCATGCATCTCCAAATATCTGTGGAAAAACAAACCACCACGTATTAGTTTAAAAACCCTACAGAAGACCAAGGACTGTGGTGGATTAGATTTACCTAATTTTCAGCACTATTCCTTAGCCAATAGGTTACAGTATATATCAAAATGGTTTAAACATAGCCCAATAGATGAACCATGGATAAATATAGAACAAGCATTGTGTGATAATCTGGAAATCTCTGACCTGCAACGTAAAAAATCACAAATGTTTCAAAAGCATTAACATCAGCACCTCTCTGACAGCCTGGTGGGAATTTCTTAAAATAACAAAGTCCTCACTTGTCCCGTGTAAGCTTACACCCATCTGGAACAATCCTGACATACTGCAAAACAAAAAAATGCTAAACTTTACTCTGTGGAAGATCAAAGGAATCAAACATCTGGAACATATAATCCAAAATGGAAATTTTATTTCATTTGATGAGCTCATATCACAACATCAGATAGGCAGCAATAAATTCCTAGAATATCAACAACTTAAGTCTATAATAACAAAGAAATATATCCTCCACCAACCAGACTTACAACTCCTGACTAGGGTAGCAGAATTTCTAAGCATCTGCACCCAAAAACTACTATCAAAAATATATAAATTATTGTCTAAGATAGATGACACAATGTCTCTTCCATCCTCAAAATGGGAGGCAGATTCATCCATCAGTTCTAGTCATAGCTTCTGGCCACAAATATGTTTGAACACCTTCAGAATGACTCGAAATCCTAATTTACAGCCAATACAATACAAAATCCTTCATAGAACACACTATACAGGACAAAGGATGTTCAGGATGGGTCTAACACACTCAAACATCTGCTCACATTGCACAGATAACACACCTGATGATTATGCACATGCTTTGTGGTTTTGTGCGCCTGTCCAGAAGTTCTGGCTTGAAGTCTGTGAGGACCTATCAACATGGCTAAAGTGTAGCATCCCTGCATGCCCCAGACTGTGCCTACTGGGTGACTTAGACAACATCAACATGGAAATTAACTCAGCACACATGGTTCTCACAGTGTTATGTATCGCAAAGAAAACTATTCTCATGAACGGGAAAGCGAAGAACAATCTGTGTATTAACCAGTTTAGAAATTTTCTTTTAGATTATATTAGCATGGAAACAATGTCTGCCTCCTCAAAACATCAATTGGCTGAATTTCATTCTCTCTGGTGCCCTCTGATTAGCTTTATCACATAGTAGTGGTCGCTCTGGGCGGTTGGGTGTGTGCTGCGTGGGGCTGTGTCGCTTCGGGCGTCTGGTGGTCTCTCGGGTCGTGGGGACCGGGTTGGTCATTGCTGGGCGGGACTGTGTGTCGGGCTTGGAGGGCAGTTTTGGGGGCTTGCGGGGGGCTGGGGGGGCTGGGTTGCCCTGGACGCGCCACATTATGGGTGGGTTGGTGCAGGTCCTGGTGCCGGGCTTGTTGCTCTGGGACCTCCAAGGTGTCCGCAGATGGTTGTTTTTTTTTCAGGGTGTTGGGGCGTGCGGTGGGGGGCGGTACTTTTCCCCTGTTGGGGGGGGCCTGGGTGATGGTGGGTCTCAGGCCCGGGCTGCTGCGACTGGTGTGACCGGGTGGTTTGTTTGTTTGTTTTTTGTTGTTGTTTGTTTGCTTTTTCTAGAGGTCCTCCGGGGTGGGGTTGGGTTGAGTGGGGTGGGGCGGGATGGGTACCTTCTGGGGGTACAGTAGCTCCCGGAATATGGTCGTTGCAGGCCCCGAGCCTGGTGGACATCAGGCCCTCCTGCCCTGTGTTGGCTCCTAGGTAGCAGGGATGCCTATTGCAGCCAGTCCCTGGCTGCCCTCTCTGGGGGAGAGTAGCTCCCCTGGTGTATATCCCCATACCCCTCTCCCTTCAGGCTCCTGTACACAGCACACACTAATACATTAAGGGTTTTGGGGGCGTGTGTGTTCGGTGGGGTGTAGTGGATGGGGCCACGTAGGTGGTCCCCTTTGGTTGCACTCTGCAGTTCCCCGCCCCTGTTTTAATTACACCTTAGACATTACCACTTATCAAACACACTCACACACACACATTAGGTCTTGGGGGGTGGTTACACTGAGTGGCATCTGGTGGGCGGGGCTCTTTGGGTATGTAGGCTGCCCAGAGGGCCGCGTTCCCAGTTCTACAAGTTTGGCTGCCCCTCAATTTTAATTGCTCACTATTAGAAAATATTGAAGAGCCAGAAGGGTGAAGGGAGGGGTCTTCTTCGCACACCCCTGCTTCCTGGTTGCTGCTCGGGGCGGGAGGGGCTAGGAGGATTAATTAATTGTTCTGCTGGTTCGGGGTCTGTGGTGGCTGGGGGGCTGCTGCCCCCCTTGTGTGCCCGCTGCAATACACCCCAGCGGAGTCGAGGGAGGGAGGACTTGTGGATGTATGGGACGTGAAAGTGTGTGTGGTAATGATTGGGCCTGGATCTGGGACTTGCTGTTGCCTGGCCTGCCTGTGCTTCTCCCGATGGGGGGGCAGCGTTGCCTCTCCCCGCTGCTCGCGACTTCACCCACCTGTGGGCACGTCTTGGCTCCCAGGGCACTTGGCCAGGGGCGCTGGGGCAGGCGCTGACCCACTGTGTGGCTGTCTGGGGCGCTTGGCCCTCCTGGGTATTGGGTGGGGCCTCTGCCGGGGGGTTTGGGGGAGCTCGGGCTCCTGGGGCCCGGGTCCAGTGCACGGCCCATGTCTGGGCGGCTGGGGCCTGGCGGGGTCGGTGGGCTGTTGCCCCTGGCTCCCGGAGGGCCTCTGCCCTATGCTTATGGGGGCTCTTTCCGGGGGCTTCCTCTGCAGTCTTCTGGGTGGATGCGTGGTTGCCCCTGCGGTGGGCTTCGTGGGTTCTGTGCTCTGTGGGGGCTGCTGGTGGCCTGGGTCTTGTGGCCCTCTCTGCCTGCTTCTGATTGCTTGGGGGGGCTGTGGATTGTGGCCCTGTACGCTTATACACTCATAACTAAGCACGGTTATCATGTAGGTCCTGTGCCATGGGTGTTGCATGTTCTCACACACACATTCATTAGTCCCGTAGCATGGTCGCTAAGCAGTTGATGTATTATCATGTCGTCTCAGGTCATATATATCCACAGCTGTGTTGTATGCGATTGCCGCTACTTGTGCTTGTTTTTGTTTGTTTGTGTATTTGTTTTTTCTCTGCTTGTCTGCTTTCAGGTGCTCCTGGTGGCGCTAAGGCTGGATTCCCCTCATGTCTTGTCTGTTTTGTTTTTTACAGGTGTAGCAGCTGGTTGTCTGGTTTTTGTTTCTATTTTTGTTCTGTTTCCTCTTCTTTCCTCTTCTTCTTTCCTTGTCCCCCGGTCCGGTTCAGTTCTATTACTTGTCATATATTGTAAACAGACATAAATAAATCGGCATCAAGGGGAGCTTTACATTTATAAAACTTCCCTTGGCAAAGCAAATCTGTTTGGCATCAAAGGTATTCAGACTACAATTCTGCTGCCATAATGCTGAACAGGAGAAGGGGGAAAAAAAAAAAAAGTAAAGAAGACAGTTCTGCCAAAAGCCAGGGACTAGACCTGTTCTAAGTTCTATACTTTTTAAAAGGGGCGTGTTTATCAACTATGGAATTAGAAGATTTACAAAAATGGTCAAGTGCTAGATCTTCATCTGGGATTTTAACAGTGTCATGAGTATAACTATTCAACAGATCAGTTAAAAAAAAAACCTGCTCATGGAGATGTTTCAGGATCTGGATACCAAGCGTGGACCTAATGTTTTCATTTTTGCAATTCAGATACAGGCTATTGAGCAGTGATAACTAACACCAAGTTCAGATACTGCGGATTTTCTACCTTTGATTTGTTAAGATTGAGCCAATCAGGGACAACCTTGAAGGATCTCTTAAGTTTGGTTTTGTAGGATCAGTAATTACTTGAGAAAGGTTGATATTTGTACACACCTTTTTTAAATGATCAGAGGCAGAGTTCAACTTGTTTAAATTTAAATTGCCACACAGAGATTGGGTTTAGGCCACATGCACACAGAATGACATCAACAAATATAAGAAATATTAAACATTTACACATAGATTTTTGAATACATGTAGAGGAATGATACTTTGAAATGTGCTCATTGCGGAGTGATGATCAGTTGAGTAATGAAGGTTGAACTATTCTGGGAAAGAGGTTCTATTCCCATCATAATGATGGACACTCCTGATATAGAAGGTTTCGCTAACGCATTGGAATTGTTTTACTATTTTCATATGCATGTGCAATGAAGAATTGCTTGCTGCTGATAAATGCAAAGAAGAACAGCTTACACATAGATGGTCACATATAGGCTGCTGAATGCAATGAAGACCTGCTTATCCAGTAAAGTTCAATGTCAATGTGTAATATTCAATTAGGATTTGCAAAACAGTGAAGTTAAACAATGAATGGGTCCATAGTCGGTATGAGTAGACTACAGGAATATTTACCTGGGTGTACGTTCAAACAGAGATGAGAAAATTGCGATAAATAATTGTTTGTTTGTTTGTTAGTATGTATATGAATGTTATGTGTATAAACTGTGTTGAGTTATATTAACTCAGTAGTGTCTCAGTGAAACAACCGACGGGGGAAGCCTTGCGGTGACAACAAAAGCAGTGTTTTACTGATCAGTCAAGTTGCTCCAGTGTACTCCATACAAACTGGTTGACAACTGAAGGGATAGAAAATGGGGAATACTTGTTTTAAAGCAAACAAGGAATTAGATGGGAAAAATACATGTTTTAACGGGACCCAGACAATATTAAATACTCAGACAGATGGGAGAAGTGTAGTTTTGTAGGAAATCACAAAATTATTACATAAAATTAGTGAAATCAATTGAAGAATGCCTTTCTGAAGAGCTGTTTACCACAGATGAGCAGCTTTGCACATTGTAGATCGCTTTACTGCCAAAATGATCTAATTTAATGGATTGGTTTAGACATGCATAACAGCATTTTAAGAACAAAGAGAGAAACAAAAAGGGACAACGCTTCACGGTGGAAGGTGATGTATAAATAACTGTGTATATGATGAAGGAGAGACCATTTGAGCAGCACAGCCATTTCGCAGCACAGGGACAGCAGTCCAAGTTAAAGGATCTCCCACGTGGTTTCACCTGTCACACTGTGTCAAGGCATCAAAAGAAGAAAAAATCCTCAAACTCAAGGACAAAGAGACGAAGACTCCGGTGAACGAAGAGAGAGGACTGACAAACCAGAAATACAAAAGCAATGAACAGAGAAGAAGATTCAGTGTCATCAATCTGCAACACGTGCCTCTAATGAGGGGGTGAATATAGAATCCTCAACGATTACAACGTCTCTGGGAACTGTGACAACAACAAGGTTTAAACCATTTTGATATATATTGTAACCTATTGGCTAAGGAATAGTGCTGAAAATGAGGTAAATCTAATCCACCACTGTCCTTGGTCTTCTGTGGGGTTTTTAAACTAATACGTGGTGGTTTGTTTTTCCACAGAAATTTGGAGATGCATGAATCTAGTGACTTAAACCAAATAGCAGATGGTTTTATAGGGATCATTGAGAACAAATAGTTAACTTTTGGTAGTATAATCATTTTAATGGTTGTAACTCTCCCCATAAGTGATATAGGTAAGGACTTCAAACGAGACAGATCGTCCTCTACTTTCTTTAATAATTGCACATAATTTAGCTTTATTAGCTCTGAGAGCCTGGAGGAAATGTTTATGCCTAAATATCTAATATTTCTTGACTGTAAAGTGATCACAGGTATATTCTGGACCCTACAGTTAATGGGCAGAACTGTGGTCTTAGACCAGTTGATAGAGTAGTCAGAAAGTGCTGAGAATTTATTTATGAGTGTGATCGTGTGAGTGAGAGACGTCTGTGAGTTCTGAAGGAAACGTAATACATCATCAGCATAAAGACTTATTTTATGCTCAATATTTTGGAATTGGATGCCTTTAATATTTCTATCTTGTCTGATAGAAGCTGCTAAAGGTTTGATGAAAATAGCAAAAAGTGAGGGAGAAAGTGGGCAACCCTGTCTTGTACCTCTCTGCAGACTGAAGCTTGGAGAAGTTTGATCATTTGTCCTGACACTTGCATTTGGGGAGCTATATAATATCCTTATCCAGTTGATGAAGTGTGACCCAAACCCGAATTTGTTTAATGCTGTGAATAAAAATTTACAGTTCACTCCATCAAATGCTTTTTCTGCATCCTGGAGAGTCGATTGTGGTTTCCAAGTTGTTGATGGTTGAATTGTCTATGAGATTAATGATCCGGTTTGTGAACGAACTGTTGTGCCTACTGCTCTTCAGCCTGAAACGTAGAATTTGAAACGTGACAAATGAACGAAGACCCAAGGAGTTGAGTCGTAAACGAATCAATACTGTTTCCTGTGCGAGGACCCGTCAGTCGAGGAGTTGAGTCATGAACGAATCAATAGTTTCCTGTGCGAGGACCCGTCACCCGAGGAGTTGAGTCGTGAACGAATCAATACTGTGTCCTGTCCTGCTGACTGAGCTTATGAAACTGCCGCCTGCCATGTGGTGAGGAAGGGTACTGCATGAAAATGAACGAATCACTCACTGAGACAACTCGTTACTCCCGAGTCACTCCATCAAATGCTTTTTCTGCATCTAGAGAGTCGATTGTGGTTTCCAAGTTGTTGATGGTAGAATAGTCTATGAGACAAACGGGTAAGAAAAGGTAGTATTGCCAGACCATACATGATCAAAACAGGGAGCGGAGGTGGTTCAGCTGCAAGAAGGTGTGAATGTGCGACTAAAGTTTATAAAAAGCGTGTAAGACAAGGTGCGAATGCCCGACAATGTATGATCAAAAGAGGGAGAGGAGGTTTTCGGCTGCAAGAAGGTCTGAATTTCCACCCATAATTCCTGAAAAATGGGTAAAAAAAGGGTGCGAATGCCCAACCATACATCATCAAAAGCAGGAGTGGATGTGTTCGGCTACATGAAGATTTGAATGTCCATCAATAATTGCTTTAAAATATGAAAGAAAATTTTCAAATATCAAACCGCACATGATCATAAGCGGGAGAGGAGTTGTTCAGCTGCAAGAATATGTGAATGTCCACCCATAATTACTGAAAAATGGGTAAGAAAAGGTTAGAATGCCCAACCATACATCATCAAAAGCAGGAGTGGATGTGTTCGGCTACAAGAAGGTTTGAATGTCCGACAATAGTTTGTAAAAAGCGGGTAAGAAAAGGTTCGAATGCCCGAACATACACCATCAAAAGAGGGAGCGGAGGTGTTCCGCTGTAAGAAGGTGTGAATGTCCGACCATAGTTGGTAAAAAGCAGGTAAGAAAAGGTTAAAATACCCGACTGTACACAATCAATAGCGGAAGCGGAGTTATTCGGCTACAGAAAGGTGTGAAAGTCCGACCATGGTTTGTAAAAAGCGGGTAAGAAAAGGTTCGAATGCCCGAATATATACCATCAAAAGTGGAAGCGGAGGTGTTCGGCTGCAAGAAGGTGTGAACGTCCGACCAAAGTTTGTAAAAATCAGTTAAGAAAAGGTTCGAATATCCAACCAAACATAATCAAAAGCGGGAGCAGAGCTGTTCGGCTGCAAGTAGGTGTGAATGTCCGACCATAATTGCTGAAAAATGTATTAGAAAAGACTAGAATGCCAGACAATACATCATCAAAAGAGGGAGAGGTGGTGTTCGGCTGCAAGTAGGTGTGAATGTCCAGCCATAATTACTCACAAACGGGTAAGAAAAGGTAGTATTGCCAGACCATACATGATCAAAACAGGGAGCGGAGGTGGTTCAGCTGCAAGGTGTGAATGTCTGACTAAAGTTTGTAAAAAGCGTGTAAGACAAGGTGCGAATGCCAAACAATGTATGATCAAAAGAGGGAGCGGAGGTTTTTGGCTTCAAGGTCTGAATGTCCAACCATAATTTGTAAAAACCGGGGAAGAAAAGGCTCGAAAGCCCGACTATACATCATCAAAAGCAGGAGTGGATGTGATCGGCTACAAGAAGGTTTGAATGTCCGACCATAGTTTGTAAAAGGCGTGTAAGAAAAGGTTCGAATGCCCAAACATACACCATCAAAAGAGGGAGCAGAGGTGTTCCGCTGTAAGAAGGCGTGAATGTCCGACCATAGTTGGTAAAAAGCGGGTAAGAAAAGGTTAAAATACCCGACTGTACACAATCAAAAGAGGGAGCGGAGTTGTTCCGCTGTAAGAAGGTGTGAATGTCCACCCATAGTTGGTAAAAAGCGGGTAAGACAAGGTGCGAATGCACGACAATGTATGATCAAACGAGGGAGCGGAGGTTTTCGGCGGCATGAAGGTTTGAATGTCCGAGTATAGTCTGTAAAAAGCGGGTAAGAAAAAGTTTGAATGCCCAAACATACACCATCAAAAGAGGGAGCGGAGGTGTTCCGCTGTACGAAGGTGTGAATATCCGACCATAGTTGGTAAAAAGCGGGTATGAAAAGGTTAAAATACCCGACTGTACAAAATCAATAATGGGAGTGGAGTTGTTCGGCTACAAGAAGTTGTGAAAGTCCGACTAAAGTTTGTAAAAAGTGGAGAAGAAAAGGTGCAAATGCCCGACAATATATTATCAAAAGCGGGAGCGGAGGTGTTCAGCTGCAAGGTCTGAATGTCCATCAATAATTACTAGAAAACATGAAAGAAAACTTTCGAAAATCAAACCGCACATGATCATAAGTGGGAGAGGAGGTGTTAAGCTGCAAGAAGGTTTGAATGTCCACCCATAATTCCTGAAAAATGGGTAAAAAAAAGGTGCGAATGCCCAACCATACATCATCAAAAGCAGGAGTGGAAGTGTTCGGTTACAAGAAGGTTTGAATGTCCGAGCATAGTTCGTAAAAGGCGGGTAAGGTTCCGATGTAAGAAGGTGTGAACGTCCGACCAAAGTTTGTAAAAAGCAGTTAAGAAAAGGTTAGAATATCTAACCAAACATAATCAAAAGCGGGAGCAGAGCTGTTCGATTGCAAGTAGGTGTGAATGTCAGATCATAATTTGCAAAAAGCTGATGAGAAAGGGTGAGAATGCCCGACTATACACCATCAAATGCGGGAGCGGAGGTGTTTGGCTGTGAGTAGGTGTGAATGTCCGACCATAATTGCTGAAAAATGTGTTAGAAAAGGTAAAAATGCCGGACCATTCATCATCAAAAGCGGGAGAGGTGTTCGGCTGCAAGAAGCTGTGAATGTCCAGCCATAATTACTCACAAACGGGTAAGAAAAGGTAGTATTGCCAGACCATACATGATCAAAACAGGGAGCGGAGGTTGTTCAGCTGCAAGAAGGTGTGAATGTCCGACTAAAGTTTTTAAAAAGCGGGTAAGACAAGGTGCAAATGCCCGACAATGTATGATCAAAAGAGGGAGCGGAGGTTTTTGGCTGCAAGAAGGTCTGAATGTCCACCCGTATTTCCCCAAAAATGGGTAAAAAAAAGGAGCGAATGCCCAACCATATATCATCAAAAGCAGGAGAGGATGTGTTCGGCTGCAAAAAGGTCTGAATGTCCAACCATTATTTGTAAAAACCGGGAAAGAAAAGACTCGAAAACCAGACTATACACCATCAAAAGCGGCAGCGGAGGTGTTCGGCTGTAAGAAGGTCTGAATGTCCACCCATAATTACTGAAAAATGGGTAAGAAAAGGTGAGAATGCCCAACCATACATCATCAAAAGCAGGAGTGGATGTGTTCGGCTACAGGAAAGGGTTGAATGTCCGACTATAGTTTGTAAAAAGCGGGTAAGGAAAGGTTCGAATGCCCGAACATACACCATCAAAAGAGGGAGCGGAGGTGCTTCAGCTGCAAGAAGGTGTGAATGTCCAACTAAAGTTTGTAAAAAGCGGGTAAGACAAAGTGCGAATGCCCGACAATGTATGATGTTTTCAGGAGGTTTTCGACTGCAAGAAGGTCTGAATGTCTGAAATATGGGTGGTCTGAATGTCCACCCATAATTCCTCAAAAATGGGTAAAAAAAGGTGCGAATGCCCAACCATATATCATCAAAAGCAGAAGAGGATGTGTTCGGCTGCAAGAAGGTGTGAATGTTTGACTAAAGTTTGTAAAAAGCGGGTAAGACAAGGTGCGAATGCCCGACAATGTATGATCAAAAAAGGGAGCGGAGGTTTTCTGCTGAGAGAAGGTCTGAATGTCCGACCATTATTTGTAAAAACCGGGAAAGAAAAGGCTCGAAAGCCAGACTATACACCATTAAAAGCGGCAGCGGAGGTGTTCGGCTGTAAGAAGGTCTGAATGTCCACCCATAATTACTCAAAAATGGGTAAGAAAAGGTGCGAATGCCCGAACATACACCATCAAAAGAGGGAGCGGAGGAATATGAAAGAAAATTTTCCAATATCAAGCGGGAGAGAAGGTGGTCGACTGCAAGTAAGTGTGAATGTCAGATCATAATTTGTAAAAAGCGGGTAAGAAAAGGTAAGAATGCCCAACCATAAAGTATTTATCAATGTCTAGATAGATTTCAACAAAAAACAACGTTGTATTTTGCAGTAAAAGAAAGAGCAAAGGTTCAGAAATCCAAGAAAAAGCTTTTCATGAGTTCTGCATGATTTGGGATTTTGCTTATAAAATGCATTCCTTCACTCAAACTATGTTAAAACTGTTTTGTCCTTCATATTTACCATGTCTAGAAAGATTTAAACAAAAAAAAAACAACGTTGTACTTTGCAGTAAAAGAAAGAGCAAATCTAAAATTTCAGGAATCCGAGTATAAGCTTGCTTTCATGAGTTCTGCACGATTTCGGATTTTATCTATAAAATGAATTCCTTCACTGAAACTATGTTAAAATGGCTTTTACCTTCATATTTATCAATGTCTAGATAGATTTAAACAAAAAAACAACGTTGTACTTCGCAGTAAAAGAAAGAGCAAATCAAAAGTTTTAGGAATCCGAGAATAAGCTTATTTTCATGAGTTCTGCACGATTTCGGATTTTACTATAAAATTAATTCCTTCACTCAAACTATGTTAAAACTGCTTTTAACTTCATATTTATCAATGTCTAGATCGACTTCAACAAAGAACAACATTGGATTTTGCAGTAGAACAAAAGAGCAACACTGAAGGATCAGGAATCCGAGAATAAGCTTCTTTTCATACGTTCTGCATGATTTGGGATTTTATGTATAAAATTAATTCCTTCACTCAAACCAAGATAAAACTGCTTTGTCCTTCATATTTATCAATGTCTAGATCGACTTCAACAAAGAATAACATTGTACTTCGCAGTAGAAGAAAGAGCAACACTGAATGATCAGGAATCCGAGAATAAGCTTCTTTTCATACGTTCTGCATGATTTGGGATTTTATGTATAAAATTAATTCCTTCACTCAAACCAAGTTAAAACTGCTTTGTCCTTCATATTTATCAATGTCTAGATCGACTTCAACAAAGAACAACATTGGATTTTGCAGTAGAAGAAAGAGCAACACTGAAGGATCAGGAATCCGAGAATAAGCTTATTTTCATACGTTCTGCACGATTTCGGATTTTCCTATAAAATGAATTGCTTTGCTCAAACCAAGTTAAAATTGCTTTGTCCTTCATATTTATCAATATCTA
This sequence comes from Leuresthes tenuis, assembly GCF_036924035.1. Lineage (NCBI taxonomy): Eukaryota > Metazoa > Chordata > Actinopteri > Atheriniformes > Atherinopsidae > Leuresthes > Leuresthes tenuis. The sequence goes on along the minus strand of NW_027325436.1, from coordinate 63,442 downwards.
AAATGTATCAAGCAGAAAGTTCCTCATATACCCTGAATGAGAAAGAAGCATCCCTTTGGTTGAGCAATACGTTCCTTTTGAGGAGTTATGCATGATTTCGGATTTTGCTATAAAATTCATTGCTTCAATCAAACCAAGTGGAAACTGCTTTGTCTTCATATTTGATCAATTTCAACTTCTACTGCACCACCTCTCCCACTTTTGATGATGTATTGTCCAGCATTCTTACCTTTTCTAACACATTTTTCAGCAATTATGGTCGGACATTCACACCTACTCACAGCCGAACAACTCCGCTCCCGCATTTGATGGTGTATAGTCGGGCATTCTCACCCTTTCTCATCAGCTTTTTGCATATTATGATCTGACATTCACACCTACTTGCAGTCGAACACCTCCGCTTCCGCTTTTGATGGTATATATTCGGGCATTCAAACCTTTTGTTACCCGCTTTTTACAAACCATGGGTTGACTTTCACACCTTCTTGTAGCCGAACAACTCCGCTTCCGCTATTGATTGTGTACAGTCGGGTATTTTAACCTTTTCTTACCCGCTTTTTACCAACTATGGTCGGACATTCACCGTCTTACAGCGGAACACCTCCGCTCCCGCTTTTGATGGTGTAGAGTCGGGAATTTGGACCTTTTCTTACCCGCTTTTTACAAACAATGGTCGGACATTTAAACCTTGTAGCCAAAAACCTCCTTTCCCTCTTTTGATCATACATTGTCGGGCATTCGCACCATTTCTTACCCGCTTTTTACAAACCACGGTCGGACTTTCACACCTTCTTGTAGCCGAACAACGCCGCTCCCGCTATTGATTGTGTACAGTTGGGTATTTTAACCTTTTCTTACCCGATTTTTACCAACTATGGTCGGACATTCACACGTTCTTACAGCGGAACACCTCCGCTCCCTCTTTTGATGGTGTATGTTCGGGCATTCGAACCTTATCTTACCCGACTTTTACAAACTATGGTCGGACATTCAAACCTTCTTGCAGCTGAACACCTCCGCTCCCGCTTTTGATGGTGTATAGTCGGGCTTTCGAGCCGTTTCTTACCTGGTTTTTACAGATTATGGTTGGACATTCAGACCTTGCAGCCGAAAACCTCCGCTCCCTCTTTTGATCATACATTGTCAGGCATTCGCACCTTGTCTTACCCGCTTTTTACAAACTTTAGTCAGACATTCACACCTTGCAGCTGAACCACCTCCGCTCCCTGTTTTGATCATGTATGGCCTGACAATACTACCTTTTCTTACCCGTTTGTGAGTAATTATGGCTGGACATTCACACCTACTTGCAGCCGAACACATCCACTCCTGCTTTGATGATGTATGGTTGGGCATTCGCACCTTTTCTTACCCATTTTTCAGTAATTATGGGTGGAAATTCACACCTTCTTGCAGCTGAACACCTCCTCTCCCGCTTATAATCATGTGTGTTTTGATATTCGAAAATTTTCTTTCATGTTTTCTAGCAATTATTGATGGACATTCAGACCTTCTTGCAGCTGAACACCTCCACTCCCGCTTTTGATTGTGTATAGTCTGGCTTTCGAGCCTTCTCTTCCCCGGTTTTTACAAATTATGGTTGGACATTCAGACCTTCTTGCAGCCGAAAACTTCCGCTCCCTCTTTTGATCATACATTGTTGGGCATTCGAACCTTTTCTTACCCGCTTTTTACAATCCAGGGTGGGAATTTCACACGTTTTAGTTGCCGAATAACTCCGCTCCCGCTATTGATTGTGTACAGTCGGGTATTTTCACCTTTTCTTACCCGCCTTTTACAAACTATGGTCGGACATTCACACGTTCTTACAGCGGAACACCTCCGCTCCCTCTTTTGATGGTGTATGTTCGGGCATTCGATCCTTTTCTTACCCGCTTTTTACCAACTATGGTCGGACATTCACACGTTCTTACAGCGGAACACCTCCGCTCCCTCTTTTGATGGTGTATGTTCTGGCATTCGAACCTTTTCTTACCCGACTTTTACAAACTATGGTCGGACATTCAAACCTTCTTGCAGCTGAACACCTCCGCTCCCCCTTTTGATGGTGTATAGTCGGGCTTTCGAGCCGTTTCTTCCCCGATTTTTACAGATTATGGTTGGACATTCAGACCTTGCAGCCGAAAACCTACGCTCCCTCTTTTGATCATACATTGTCAGGCCTTCGCACCTTGTCTTACCCGCTTTTTACAAACTTTAGTCAGACATTCACACCTTGCACCTGAACCACCTCCGCTCCCTATTTTGATCATGTATGGTCTGGCAATACTACCTTTTCTTACCCGTTTGTGAGTAATTATGGCTGGACATTCACACCTACTTGCAGCCGAACACCACTTCTCCCGCTTGTGATTATGTATGGTCCGGCATTCTAGTCTTTTCTAACACATTTTTCAGCAATTATGGTTTGACATTCACACCTACTCACAGCCGAACACTTCCGCTCCCGCATTTGATGGTGTATAGTCGGGCATTCAAATCTTTTCTTACCCGCTTTTTACAAACTATGGTCGCACATTCAAACCTTCTTGTAGTCGAACACATCTACTCCTGCTTTTGATGATGTATGGTTGGGCATTCGCACCTTTTCTTACCCATTTTTCAGTAATTATGGGTGGACTTTCACACCTTCTTGCAGCTGAACACCTCCTCTCCCGCTTATAATCATGTGTGTTTTGATATTCGAAAATTTTCTTTCATGTTTTCTAGCAATTATTGATGGACATTCAGACCTTCTTGCAGCTGAACACCTCCGCTCCTGCTTTTTATTGTGTATAGTCGGGCTTTCGAGCCCTTTCTTCTCCGGTTTTTACAAATTATGGTTGGACATTCAGACCTTCTTGCAGCCGAAAACCTCCGCTCCCTCTTTTGATCATACATTGTCGGGAATTCGCACCTTTTCTTACCCGCTTTTTACAAACCAGGGTGGGACTTTCACACGTTTTAGTTGCCGAATAACTCCGCTCCCGCTATTGATTGTGTACAGTCGGGTATTTTCACCTTTTCTTACCCGCCTTTTACCAACTATGGTCGGACATTCACACGTTCTTACAGCGGAACACCTCCGCTCCCTCTTTTGATGGTGTATGTTCGGGCATTCGAACCTTTTCTTACCTGCTTTTTACAAACTATGGTTGGACATTCAAACCTTCTTGTAGCCGAACACATCCGCTCCCGCTTTTGATGATGTATGGTTTGATATTCGAAAATTCTCTTTCATGTTTTCTAGCAATTATTGATGGACATTCAGACCTTCTTGCAGCTGAACACCTCCGCTCCAGCTGTTGATGGTGTATAGTCGGGCTTTCGAGCCTTCTCTTCCCCGGTTTTTACAAATTATGGTTGGACATTCACACCGTCTTACAGCGTAACACCTCCCCTCCCGCTTTTGATGGTGTATAGTCGGGCTTTCGAACCGTTTCTTCCCCGATTTTTACAGATTATGATTGGACATTCAGACCTTGCAGCCGAAAACCTCCGCTCCCTCTTTTGATCATACATTGTCAGGCCTTCGCACCTTGTCTTACCCGCTTTTTACAAACTTTAGTCAGACATTCACACCTTGCAGCTGAACCACCTCCGCTCTCTGTTTTGATCATGTATGGTCTTGCAATACTCAGCACTTTCTGACTACTCTATCAACTGGTCTAAGACCACAGTTCTTCCCATTAACTGTAGGGTCCAGAATATACCTGTGATCACTTTACAGTCAGGAAATATTAGATATTTAGGCATAAACCTTTCCTCCAGGCTTTCAGAGCTAACAAAGCTAAATCATGTGCAATTATCAAAGAGAGTAGAGGACGATCTCTCTCGTTTGAAGTCCTTACCTATATCACTTATGGGGAGAGTTACAACCATTAAAATGATGATACTACCAAAAGTTAATTATTTGTTCTCAATGATCCCCATGAAACCATCTGCTACTTGGTTTAAGTCACTAGATTCATGCATCTCCAAATTTCTGTGGAAAAACAAACCACCACGTATTAGTTTAAAAACCCTACAGAAGACCAAGGACTGTGGTGGATTAGATTTACCTAATTTTCAGCACTATTCCTTAGCCAATAGGTTACAGTATATATCAAAATGGTTTAAACCTAGCCCAATAGATGAACCATGGATAAATATAGAACAAGCATTGTGTGATAATCTGGAAATCTCTGACCTGCCACTTATTCGTCAAAACGTAAAAAATCACAAATGTTTCAAAAGCATTAACATCAGCACCTCTCTGACAGCCTGGTGGGAATTTCTTAAATTAACAAAGTCCTCACTTGTCCCGTGTAAGCTTACACCCATCTGGAACAATCCTGACATACTGCAAAACAAAAAAATGCTAAACTTTACTCTGTGGAAGATCAAAGGAATTAAACATCTGGAACATATAATCCAAAATGGAAATTTTATTTCATTTGATGAGCTCATATCACAACATCAGATAGGCAGCAATAAATTCCTAGAATATCAACAACTTAAGTCTATAATAACAAAGAAATATATCCTCCACCAACCAGACTTACAACTCCCGACTAGGGTAGTAGAATTTCTAAGCATCTGCACCCCAAAACTACTATCAAAAATATATAAATTATTGTCTAAGATAGATGACACAATGTCTCTTCCATCCTCAAAATGGGAGGCAGATTTATCCATCAGTTCTAGGCATAGCTTCTGGCCACAAATATGTTTGAACACCTTCAGAATGACTCGAAATCTTAATTTACAGCCCATACAATACAAAATCCTTCATAGAACACACTATACAGGACAAAGGATGTTCAGGATGGGTCTAACACACTCAAACATCTGCTCACATTGCACAGATAACACACCTGATGATTATGCACACGCTTTGTGGTTTTGTGCGCCTGTCCAGAAGTTCTGGCTTGAAGTCTGTGAGGTTGTTTTTTTTTCAGGGTGTTGGGGCGTGCGGTGGGGGGCGGTACTTTTCCCCTGTTGGGGGGGGCCTGGGTGATGGTGGGTCTCAGGCCCGGGCTGCTGCGACTGGTGTGACCTAGTGGTTTGTTTGTTTGTTTTTTGTTGTTGTTTGTTTGCTTTTTCTAGAGGTCCTCCGGGGTGGGGTTGGGTTGAGTGGGGTGGGGCGGGATGGGTACCTTCTGGGGGTACAGTAGCTCCCGGAATATGGTCGTTGCAGGCTCCGAGCCTGGTGGACATCAGGCCCTCCTGCCCTGTGTTGGCTCCTAGGTAGCGGGGATGCCTATTGCAGCCAGTCCCTGGCTGCCCTCTCTGGGGGAGAGTAGCTCCCCTGGTGTATATCCCCATACCCCTCTCCCTTCAGGCTCCTGTACACAGCACACACTCACACATGAAGGGTTTTGGGGGCGTGTGTGTTCGGTGGGGTGTAGTGGATGGGGCCACGTAGGTGGTCCCCTTTGGTTGCACTCTGCAGTTCCCCGCCCCTGTTTTAATTACACCTTAGACATTACTACTTATCAAACACACTCACACACACACATTAGGTCTTGGGGGGTGGTTACACTGAGTGGCATCTGGTGGGCGGGGCTCTATGGGTATGTAGGCTGCCCAGAGGGCCGCGCTCCCAGTTCTACAAGTTCGGCTGCCCCTCAATTTTAATTGCTCACTATTAGAAAATATTGAAGAGCCAGAAGGGTGAGGGGAGGAGTCTTCTTCGCACACCCCTGCTTCCTGGTTGCTGCTCGGGGCGGGAGGGGCCAGGAGGATTAATTAATTGTTCTGCTGGTTCGGGGTCTGTGGTGGCTGGGGGGCTGCTGGCCCCCTGGTGTACCCGCTGCACTACATCCCAGCGGAGTCGAGGGAGGGAGAACTTGTGGATGTATGGGACGTGAAAGTGTGTGTGGTAATGATTGGGCCTGGATCTGGGACTTGCTGTCGCCTGGCCTGCCTGTGCTTCTCCCGATGGGGGGGCAGCGTTGCCTCTCCCCGCTGCTCGCGACTTCACCCACCTGTGGGCACGTCTTGGCTCCCAGGGCACTTGGCCAGGGACGCTGGGGCAGGCGCTGACCCACTGTGTGGCTGTCTGGGGCGCTTGGCCTTCCTGGGTATTGGGTGGGGCCTCTGCCGGGGGGTTTGGGGGAGCTCGGGCTCCTTGGGCCCGGGTCCAGTGCACGGCCCATGTCTGGGCGGCTGAGGCCTGGCTGGGTCGGTGGGCTGTTGCCCCTGGCTCCCGGAGGGCCTCTGCCCTATGCTTATGGGGGCTCTTTCCGGGGGCTTCCTCTGCAGTCTTCTGGGTGGATGCGTGGTTGCCCCTGCGGTGGGCTTCGTGGGTTCTGTGCTCTGTGGGGGCTGCTGGTGGCCTGGGTCTTGTGGCCCTCTCTGCCTGCTTCTGATTGCTTGGGGGGGCTGTGGATTGTGGCCCTGTACGCTTATACACTCATAACTAAGCACGGTTATCATGTAGGTCCTGTGCCATGGGTGTTGCATGTTCTCACACACACATTCATTAGTCCAGTAGCATGGTCGCTAAGCAGTTGATGTATTATCATGTCGTCTCAGGTCATCTATATCCACAGCTGTGTTGTATGCGATTGCCGCTTCTTGTGCTTGTTTTTGTTTGTTTGTGTGTTTGTTTTTTCTCTGCTTGTCTGCTTTCAGGTGCTCCTGGTGGCGCTAAGGCTGGATTCCCCTCATGTCTTGTTTGTTTTGTTTTTTACAGGTGTAGCAGCTGGTTGTCTGGTTTTTGTTTCTATTTTTGTTCTGTTTCCTCTTCTTTCCTCTTCTTCTTTCCTTGTCCCCCGGTCCGGTTCAGTTCTATTACTTGTCATATATTGTAAACAGAAATAAATGGGCATCAAGGGGAGCTTTACATTTATAAAACTTCCCTTGGCAAAGCAAATCTGTTTGGCATCAAAGGTATTCAGACTACAATTCTGCTGCCATAATGCTGAACAGGAGAAGGGGAAAAAAAAAAAAAAGTAAAGAAGACAGTTCTGCCGAAAGCCAGGGACTAGACCTGTTCTAAGTTCTATACTTTTTAAAAGGGGCGTGTTTATCAACTATGGAATTAGAAGATTTACAAAAATGGTCAAGTGCTAGATCTTCATCTGGGATTTTAACAGTGTCATGAGTATAACTATTCAACAGATCAGTTAAAAAAAAAACCTGCTCATGGAGATGTTTCAGGATCTGGATACCAAGCGTGGACCTAATGTTTTCATTTTTGCAATTCTGATACAGGCTATTGAGCAGTGATAACTAACACCAAGTTCAGATACTGTGGATTTTCTACCTTTGATTTGTTAAGATTGAGCCAATCAGGGACAACCTTGAAGGATCTCTTAAGTTTGGTTTTGTAGGATCAGTAATTACCTGAGAAAGGTTGATATTGGTACACACCTTTTTTAAATGATCAGAGGCAGAGTTCAACTTGTTTAAATTAAAATTGCCACACAGAGATTGGGTTTAGGCCACATGCACACAGAATGACATCAACAAATATAAGAAATATTAAACATTTACACATAGATTTTTTAATACATGTAGAGGAATGATATTTTGAAATGTGCTCATTGCGGAGTTATGATCAGTTGAGTAATGAAGGTTGAACTATTCTGGGAAAGAGGTTCTATTCCCAGCATCATGATGGACACTCCTGATATAGAAGGTTTTGCTAACGCATTGGAATTGTTTTACTATTTTCATATGCATGTGCAATGAAGAATTGCTTGCTGCTGATAAATGCAAAGAAGAACAGCTTACACATAGATGGTCACATATAGGCTGCTGAATGCAATGAAGACCTGCTTATCCAGTAAAGTTCAATGTCAATGTGTAATAGTCAATTAGGATTTGCAAAACAGTGAAGTTAAACAATGAATGGGTCCATAGTCGGTATGATAAATAATTGTTTGTTTGTTTGTTAGTATGTATATGAATGTTATGTGTATAAACTGTGTTGAGTTATATTAACTCAGTAGTGTCTCAGTGAAACAACCGACGGGGGAAGCCTTGCGGTGACAACAAAAGCAGTGTTTTACTGATCAGTCAAGTTGCTCCAGTGTACTCCATACAAACTGGTTGACTACTGAAGGGATAGAAAATGGGGAATACTTGTTTTAAAGCAAACAAGGAATTAGATGGGAAAAATACATGTTTTAACGGGACCCAGACAATATTAAATACTCAGACAGATGGGAGAAGTGTAGTTTTGTAGGAAATCACAAAATTATTACATAAAATTAGTGAAATCAATTGAAGAATGCCTTTCTGAAGAGCTGTTTACCACAGATGAGCAGCTTTGCGACCAAGCACATTGTAGATCGCTTTACTGCCAAAATGATCTAATTTAATGGATTGGTTTAGACATGCATAACAGCATTTTAAGAGCAAAGAGAGAAACAAAAAGGGACAACGCTTCACGGTGGAAGGTGATGTATAAATAACTGTGTATATGATGAAGGAGAGACCATTTGAGCAGCACAGCCATTTCGCAGCACAGGGACAGCAGTCCAAGTTAAAGGATCTCCCACGTGGTATCACCTGTCACACTGTGTCAAGGCATCAAAAGAAGAAAAAATCCTCAAACTCAAGGACAAAGAGACGAAGACTCCGGTGAATGAAGAGAGAGGACTGACAAACCAGAAATACAAAAGGATGCTCGATATCAAGATCCAGAAGAAGAGACTAACAATGCCACGAACACTTACGATGCTGGGAATGATGCCAGCAATGAACAGAGAAGAAGATTCAGTGTCATCAATCTGCAACACGTGCCTCTAATGAGGGGGTGAATATAGAATCCTCAACGATTACAACGTCTCTGGGAACTGTGACAACAACAAGGTTTAAACCATTTTGATATATATTGTAACCTATTGGCTAAGGAATAGTGCTGAAAATGAGGTAAATCTAATCCACCACTGTCCTTGGTTTTCTGTGGGGTTTTTAAACTAATACGTGGTGGTTTGTTTTTCCACAGAAATTTGGAGATGCATGAATCTAGTGACTTAAACCAAATAGCAGATGGTTTTATAGGGATCATTGAGAACAAATAGTTAACTTTTGGTAGTATAATCATTTTAATGGTTGTAACTGTTAGCCCGATTTTTTCATTGGAAGCCCAAGAACAAGCTGGAGAAATCGTTTATTAAAAAAGTATTTATTAGTGGTCACAAGTAAAGTATATTGCAGCGCTGGACTCGGAGTGCCAGAGCTCCCGCAGGAAATCCGTCAGGCCGAGCCCCGTTATCCGGAAACATGTCATATTTATATTCAGCTTTATCTCACAGAAGTTGTTTTCACACTTGTCAGAGTATAATTGGCCAGTTTTGGGTGACATGCTCAGGCCAGCTGCTGTCCTTGTTGTGTTCTTTGGATGTGATAAATAATGTGTGTGTGTGTGAGTGCTGTTTTAGGCGTGGATCTAATGTACCAGACCTATCTGCCCTAATAGAGATGTTTTGTCTGACCCAGTTGTTTATGTCCTTCTAAGGTCTTGGACCATTTAAGGTCATCTGTTGTGCAGTATGAGCAGAGTGGAAAAGTACCAGCTAGGAACATAGGTTATTTAGGAAGATACATAATATGAATTTATAATGTCTAAGAATAAAGCCAATTATAACAACTCCCCCTTTTGACATGATTTAATCATGTCAACTAAATGAGGTAGGACCGTTATATTCTGTATTGTGTCACACCTGTTAGCGGCAGCCAACTTAGCAGGTCCCCAAACTGCAAGTGGCCAACTACCTTGAGGTGCAGCACAACCAGACAGGAGATTCTTGTTATCCCCCTTTTGATACAACTTCATTATGTGAGCTGTTATGTGTAAGCTGTTCTTCTTTGCAATTATCAGCAGCAAGCAAGTTTTCATTGCATATGCATGTGTAACACAATTGTAATGCGTTAGCTAAACCTTTCTGTATCAGGAGTGTTTATCATGATGCTGGGAACAGAACCTCTTTCCCAGAATAGTTCAACCTTCATTACTCAACTGATCATAACTCTGCAATGAGCACATTTCATAAAAGCTATAAGTATCACGCCTGTACGTGTATGCAAGGAATAAATCAATAAATGTTTCAATATGTCTTAAAATTAGTGTGTGTATGTGGCCCCAAACCCAATCTCTGTGTAGAATCTTAGTTCATTTTGGCCCAAAACTATATGTGGTTTAAGCAGTGGCAAGACCCTGCTCACCCATAAGTACCATTACAACACATAACAATAATTAACTAAGCTACAACAATTCATAAAATATTGAAACCCAAAAAGTGCTTAAGGCAATTAACATCACCATCAGGATCGTCCACTGTTCGCAGCGAATAGGAGCGAAAAACCCGATGGCTGATATCTGGGAAAATTCTCCTATAGCCCCATTCCCTCTTGGCGACCGACCACTTAATTACCTTTCAGTGCCTAAGGTCCCGCTCCGAACAGCCGATTCACACCAATGGCACTGGACATATTTATGATTGGCTATGATTAGTACTTGGTCTACTTAAAATCATTAAAGTACATAGGAACATCACAAAACCCAACACACAAAACAATACAGTACAGACATTTAAACATGATGTGAATATGAAGATATGACCCTGTTGAGAACAGATGAGTAATGATAGATGTAGTGTAAAAACTGACAATTTCTTTTGAGTGAAAATTTTATGATAACATTGTGCCGAGTGGTGCAGTGCAGCTCAGTCTCTTCTGGTCCAATCCTGTCACTGCTTGGTGTTTGGTTGTCCTTCTGGCTGAACCTCAGTTCAGCAGTCTGAGCTAACTAGGAAGGAGAGGTTACCAGCACTTCACTTCCACAAAGGGGTCTTTACCACCCGTTTTCCCTAACTAATCTTTTTCTTTGGGACAATTCAGGAGATAATTCAGATTATTTTGTTGACAGTGGTTGAAGGTTGTGTGGTTGTTCAACCATTATCTTGGCATGATGATCATGCCTCCCAGAATTTCAGACCGACGTCTTGTCAGTCACTTGGCTGTGAGTCCTGTAGAGGTTCTGCTGCCGATGCAGTTAATTTAAGCTGTGGATGAATGTTAGCAGGAGAGAGAACCGAGCAGCACAACATTTCATTTTCACAATGTTCTATATTCAGGAATTCCCTTTTAACAGGTTTAATTCCAGTATTCATTGGTTGACCAATTAAGTTTTCATATAAACCCCAAACAAAAACAAATAAATAAACCGAAAAAAATAAATAAATAAAATAAAATAAAATAAAATAAAATAAAAATAAATGAAATGAAATGAAAAACAAAACAACTGGCCAGTTGATAGAAACCATGTTTTAGGACAGTACCTTTAGACTCACCAACCTGCTGTACAGCATTAATGAGAAATCCAGTACCATCAACCTTTTCTGTGGAAAAACTTGAAACCATTTAGAGAAAACAGCAAGACAAAGACAAAACACAAGACAACATAGAACAAAAGACAAAAGAAAGACAAGACTCACAGAATTTTTGGAAAAACTTGAGAAGTGTTAGTAAACTATGATTAATTGTTGTGTCTCCACCCCCCCGATGAGACTTAGTCTCATCCGTATGTTAGTTCTGCTGAACTCTTCCACTGCAGTTTCTGCTCCTGTGTTGTTGCTGCGGGACAGAAATGTTTGTGGTTAGATTTCATTTTGGGAGCAGCACAGCGCAGCCATTTCTTCTCAATGAGTAACTGATTAACCTTTTTGGGATAAATAGTGTCTGTCCTCTTAATTCAACTCAGAGTGCTTTTGATAAAATTTCAGCATGATCTGCTTAATTCTCACTTGTTACTTTATACTAAATTCTATTTAATTCTTACAAGTGGCTGTGTTTCGTGATGCTGAGCCATCCACAGACAGTTCAGGATCAGCATTAATTTTTTTTTTCATTTAAATTAGAAACACTTCATGTGGTACCAACAGTGTGGCATCAGAGTTTCTTATAACATCACATGATACAATAACATATTTCCATACAAATTAGAATCAAAGACAAAGGTTTATTCTATTTTTCTAGTTGTCTTAATTCCTCATTTATTTATTTTTTAGATGAGCCATGTGGCCTTGTGCTGCTAACCTTTTCCTTAGCAGTGCCACAGCATCATGCTTGTGTTGTTAGACATCAGATCTTTGGTTGGTTATTGATCACTGTTATATTGCATGCATGCTTTGACCTAAGGGCCCAGATTCTTGATATTATTTTGTAATATTTTTCTTTGCTCGTAGCAGTTTTGGAATGTTAGCTAAATTGTTCAGGATCCTTCTTGTTTTTTCTTGACATGAATTAGGCCTTTAATCGTGCAGTTCAAAGCTCTGTGCTTTACCTTACTTCGAGCAGCTCTGCCTCAGTTTATTATGTTTTACTTAATCTTTACTTCTTTCTTCCAGTATGTGTGGATGTATATGGGTGTATGTGTACGTATAGATGTGCACGTGTGTGTGTGTGTGTGTCCTTGGGTTTCACTGTTTTGTTTTATTTTCTTCTATCTTGTGAAGCACTTTGTGTTACATTTTCTTGTATGAAAAGTGTTATGAAAATAAAGTTTGATTGATTGATTGATTGATTAAGTGCACCAGATTAAACAACTTGGGTCATCTCCCGTGTAATTTCTCGAATGGACCAGAACACATGATTAAAACTGTTCTCACAGAACATTTTATTCATCCCATTCATATCCTTTTCTTTCGACCAACATGTCATGACTGAGCACATATTGGATTGTACATATTGTTTCTCAATAAATTGCAATTGAAGTGGATTGTTGCCATTTTTCAGAGATCTTTTAGTCACCTGGTGTGGAGTGGTGGGAAGAGAGGGTGTGTCCAGATTATTGTTGTAGTTCTTTGTCACTTGAGCTTTTAATGTCTGACTTTCACACAGGAGAGGTGTGAAAATTAGTTATTGTAACCTTTATTGTTTCTGCTACTGTGGTTCTACAGTCTAGTCTCCACAGTGGTGTTTTCCTTTGGTTTCATCGTCAGTGGTCCGTTCAGTCTCTGATAGAGTTTTAGTCCCCGTGGTCTAGTCTTTGTCAGTAGGTGAGGTTCCTAAGTCAGTCCGGACCTCAGTTAATGTTCTTTCGGCAGGATCTTGAGCCTGAGTACAGTGATCCTTGTGGATCCAGTTACTCAGTCTATTCTCAGTCAACCATACCTTTACACAATGTGTTGTAGCTTCTGCGTCCTGTCCATATAGGAGAGGACCAGTTAAGTTTGTTCACTTTCCTGGTCCTGTTCCTTGGTGAGTATTTATGTAACCTGTTGAGATATCCTCATCACCGTGTTATTCTGTTGTTTCACATTCATTTTCACATTCACACAGGTTTCCATACTGTAGTACAACAAGGGGTGAGCCTGTTGAGCCTGTTTGCTTCTTGACATGGCAAATTTAGTAGTCCAGTTGGAGCTACTATTTTGCCTTCATGATTCCTCCAGAGTCTTGTGGAATCTTTTTTTTTTTTTTTTTTTTTTTTTCATTCCATGCTTGCTTTTCAGATGGTGCCGCTGCTTCGTGAAGTTCTTTAATGTTTTCTAAACATAATTCTCATTGTGATTTTTCCTCCAATGTTTTCTGAGACATCTGGTTAAATGCAGTATACCCTGCTTTTGTTTTTGCTGCCTTATCTGCCGCATTGTTGCCTCTCGCTACTCTCCCATCTCCCTTTTGATGTGCTCTGCACTTGACTATAGCAACTTGTTTTGGTTCAAGTATGGCATAATAATTGATTTAAGTGTTTAACCGGGGTGCCTGCTGAGGTCACAAAGCCTTTCCTTTTCCAGTGACACATGTCTGGTATAGAGGCATGTCTTTAACTGTAAACACTGTTTTTGTTTTTATTTCACTCATTTATTCAATGTTTATTGTTAGATTAATTAATAGTTATCTGCAGGGTTAGAATTTGCTAATAGTATTAATATATTGTTCAGCTGTACAGCTCTCTGGTTGCTGTGGCTGTTTTTAAATGTGCCACGAAAACAAACCTTGACTTGACTTGTTATGAGTCAGACTTACTGCAGCGCAGCTGTCTTTAAATTTCTTTTAGAGTTTTCTTCTTCAAGAAACTCATTGGTGATATCTGACTCTCGTTGTGCCTTTTATTGCCGTGTTTTTGTTAATTTCCTAATAATCTAACTCACTTTAAACCTTTATATAAAGCATTTTGCTGCTCTGTTAAGATAACAGATCAATTGATTCATAGATCTGCTGCAGTTAAATAGTTAAATGGTTTAATGAGATCAAATATAAATACTGATGATGAATATTAACTCAGAATTGGTGAAAATATTTAGATCAGCTAAATTTTAAGTCATGTTACTGTGATCTCTAACATAATAAAGGCTAACCTTTAATGCTTTAAGATGGTAAGAAACTGTCTGACACCTATCTGTCTGACCTTGCTGTTAAATCCTGATATTTTCTAATATGTCATATGGTCTGACTGTCCGGTCTCAGACCTACTTCAGGTGGAAATCATAAAGTCTCAATTTGTAGAACATCTTTTGTTCAGGCAGTTTTTCAATTAAAGGATCAAAGATTTAAATGCTGTGTTTGTTTGTCTGACCTTAACTTTTTAAGAGAGCTGTTAAATCTTAATTCAACAACAAACTGGTTCTAATGTTTAGTTTTAAACAGTCTGTTCTTCCTGGATTTATTTTGGATTTTTTATTTTGTTATCTCTTCACTGTGATACTTGCATTGAAAAGCGGATTTCAGATTGTCCATTCAATTTGGTATTTCTCCCATTCATCCATCCATCCATTTTCTCTACCGTCAGTCCGTTAATCGGGTAGCGGGGGGGGGGCGAAAGGCGGGGTACACCCTGGACAGGTCGCCAGTCCATCACAGGGCCACATAGAGACAAACGAGACAAACAACCATGCACACTCACACTCACTCCTAAGGACAATTTGGAGTCACCAATTAACCTAACATGCCTGTTTTTGGACGGTGGGAGGAAGCTGGAGAACCCGGAGAGAACCCATGCATACACGGGGAGAACATGCAAACTCCACACAGAAAGGCCCCAGGCGGGGATTAAACCTGGAACCCTCTTGCTGTGAGGCTATGGTGCTAATCACCACACCACCGTGCAGCCCCTTCTCCCATTCAAATTTATTTTAAAATAAATTCATTGTTGAATTGATGATAAATGCTCTAGTAAAAACTTCCATTATCATTGTAAATTTTTCGACTAAATAACTATATGTAACTCTGGTACTCTTTAAGTACAGGCCAATGATCAATCAGAATCTGTCCTCACTCTCAGGGCTGAATGAGGGAAGAAGGAAGCAGGGTTGGGATGAGATAATCTTAGGGTGAGCGCATTTATGACAAAGCTAAGGATATCTAACCTTGTCTTTTCCAATTACACATGTCCACATGTACAGCCTAAGCTGTTTATGCTGAATCTGTATAAATGGTCAGTTTTTTCTTTTGCTAAATGGCATGCTTCTGTTATTGAGCATGCGTGATGTTGGGAAGAGGTGTCTTATCTTCTAGTGTAGTAGGATGTGTCCCTGGAAAAGATGACGTTGTGTCTGGCACATGCTGTGGTAGTGGTGCAGAGGACTGCGTCTGAATATAGAATTTAACTTCTCCTAAAAATGCTGACAGTCTGCAAGAAATGTTTTTTTTTTTTGTTTTTTTTCCGTCTTTATCTGCCCTTGCTTTCTGGAATAAACCTGCCTCCTTTAGCTTTGCTGTTGCTTGATTCCTACTGCCTGTTGCTTGTTTTGAAAACATAGAGAAATCACTCAGTAGTGGTGGAGCACTTTCACACCCCCCAAACATTCCTCTCTCTTGCATTTCTCTCGTCCAGTTCACAAATCTCTCAGTCCCTCCTTTTTCATATTCTCTTGGAACCTTTTTTATCCATCTAGTCAAGGTGTTAAACAATACCGACCCCAATGAGCCGGGTTTACCTGTTTTCCACTTCTCAACTATGATTTGTGACATGTTTAAATATTTTACACGTGTTAATCAGAATGTGTGAATGGCGCAATGCCCGAGTGTTGGACCCGATCAAGAAGCTTCTACACAGAATCTTTTACTCTGTGCGCTTGATCGCTGGGGGTTCTCCCAGTCCCTTCACTCGTTTTAATTCACCAATCTCTGCAACACCCTAACTAAATTCCCCTTTATTTTCTAGTCCAATGCCCCCCTTTTTACAGAACCACTTGAGATCTGTGTCAGTGTAGGAATTCTCGATCAGTCTCGACTGCTCGATACACTTCCACTAACACAGTAAAATATCAACCAAGTAGCAAACCACCCCACATCTTCATGAAAAATAATAACACATAGCCCTGTGTCCTTATGCAGAGACAAACCCCTAGTGTATCTTCTATGCACAACAACTGCAGAACCACCGCTGATTGCGGAAAGAGAAAAAAAACAGAAAGAAGGAAAAAAAACAGACACACCGCCGATCGCGGATTTTACAGTCCAACCACCAAACGTGAAGTAATACAGACCCACCGCCGATTGCAGATAAAGGTCCAAGCGCCCTTATGCGCAGAAATTACCCACACAGTCTATTGTGAAGTAATACAGACCCACCGCCGATGGCAGATAAAGGTCCAAGTGCCTCTTGGACAGAAATTACTCACGCCGCCTATAGTACAGTAATACAGACCCTCCGCCGATTGCAGATAAAGGTCCAAGTGTCTCTTGCACAGAAATTACTCAGATCCGGTCGTGCAGTAATACCGAGAATACTCACACCGCGATAGCGGACTAATAGACCCCCGCCCTTTGGCATCTAATTCCTATTCAATTTAGAAGACAGGATGAATTTATGTTATCTTAATTTATGTCTTTTATTTGGCCAAATTGTACTAAACTAGGACACATATGACTCTCCCTATGTGAGACTATGTGTTTATACTTTACATGTGACCACCTAGTAAACCTGTAGACACAAATTTTGTGCTTTTGATTTAGTGATCGGAGGACATCCTAATTCAGACAATTTAGTTTAGAATGACCAATGTGCAGAAATTTCACATATCCTGATACAAGAGGTTTTCTGCTCACCGTGTGTTTTAGGCGCCTTGAATTGTCTGAAGAAGGGTCCCCTCCAACCAGCTCCGGAAGTCTTCGGTCGGACACGGTCTCAGAGTCAGCCAATCCGGGTCACGGCACCAATTGTTAGCCCGATTTTTTCATTGGAAGCCCAAGAACAAGCTGGAGAAATCGTTTATTAAAAAAGTATTTATTAGTGGTCACAAGTAAAGTATATTGCAGCGCTGGACTCGGAGTGCCAGAGCTCCCGCAGGAAATCCGTCAGGCCGAGCCCCGTTATCCGGAAACATGTCATATTTATATTCAGCTTTATCTCACAGAAGTTGTTTTCACACTTGTCAGAGTATAATTGGCCAGTTTTGGGTGACATGCTCAGGCCAGCTGCTGTCCTTGTTGTGTTCTTTGGATGTGATAAACAATGTGTGTGTGTGTGAGTGCTGTTTTAGGCGTGGATCTAATGTACCAGACCTATCTGCCCTAATAGAGATGTTTTGTCTGACCCAGTTGTTTATGTCCTTCTAAGGTCTTGGACCATTTAAGGTCATCTGTTGTGCAGTATGAGCAGAGTGGAAAAGTACCAGCTAGGAACATAGGTTATTTAGGAAGATACATAATATGAATTTATAATGTCTAAGAATAAAGCCAATTATAACATAACTCTCCCCATAAGTGATATAGGTAAGGACTTCAAACGAGACAGATCGTCCTCTACTTTCTTTAATAATTGCACATAATTTAGCTTTGTTAGCTCTGAGAGCCTGGAGGAAATGTTTATGCCTAAATATCTAATATTTCTTGACTGTAAAGTGATCACAGGTATATTCTGGACCCTACAGTTAATGGGCAGAACTGTGGTCTTAGACCAGTTGATAGAGTAGTCAGAAAGTGCTGAGTATTGCAAGACCATACACCATCAAAAGAGGGAGCGGAGGTTTTCCGCTGTAAGACAGTGTGAATGTCCGACCATAATTTGTAAAAACCGGGGAAGAAAAGGCTCGAAAGCCCGACTATACACCATCAACAGCTGGAGCGGAGGTTTTCAGCTGCAAGAAGGTCTGAATGTCCATCAATAATTGCTAGAAAACATGAAAGAGAATTTTCGAATATCAAACCGTACATGATCATAAGCGGGAGAGGAGATGTTCAGCTGCAAGAAGGTGTGAATGTCCACCCATAATTACTGAAAAATGGGTGAGAAAAGGTGCGAAAAGTGCTGAGAATTTATTTATGAGTGTGATCGTGTGAGTGAGAGACGTCTGTGAGTTCTGAAGGAAAAGTAATACATCATCAGCATAAAGACTTATTTTATGCTCAATATTTTGGAATTGGATGCCTTTAATATTTCTATCTTGTCTGATAGAAGCTGCTAAAGGTTTGATGAAAATAGCAAAAAGTGAGGGAGAAAGTGGGCAACCCTGTCTTGTACCTCTCTGCAGACTGAAGCTTGGAGAAGTTTGATCATTTGTCCTGACACTTGCATTTGGGGAGCTATATAATATCCTTATCCAGTTGATGAAGTGTGACCCAAACCCGAATTTGTTTAATGCTGTGAATAAAAATTTACAGTTCACTCCATCAAATGCTTTTTCTGCATCCTAGAGAGTCGATTGTGGTTTCCAAGTTGTTGATGGTTGAATAGTCTATGAGATTAATGATCCGGTTTGTGAACGAACTGTTGTGCCTACTGCTCTTCAGCCTGTCAAATGAAACGTAGAATTTGAAACGTGACAAATGAACGAAGACCCAAGGAGTTGAGTCGTAAACGAATCAATACTGTTTCCTGTGCGAGGACCCGTCAGCCGAGGAGTTGAGTCATGAACGAATCAATAGTTTCCTGTGTGAGGACCCGTCATCCGAGGAGTTGAGTCGTGAACGAATCAATACTGTTTCCTGTCCTGCTGACTGAGCTTATGAAACTGCCGCCTGCCATGTGGTGAGGAAGGGTACTGCATGAAAATTAACGAATCACTCACTGAGACAACTCGTTACTCCCGAGTCACTCCATCAAATGCTTTTTCTGCATCTAGAGAGTCGATTGTGTTTTCCAAGTTGTTGATGGTAGAATAGTCTATGAGACAAATGGGTAAGAAAAGGTAGTATTGCCAGACCATACATGATCAAAACAGGGAGCGGAGGTGGTTCAGCTGCAAGAAGGTGTGAATGTCCGACTAAAGTTTATAAAAAGCGTGTAAGAAGAGTGCGAATGCCCGACAATGTATGATAAAAAGAGGGAGCGGAGGTTTTCGGCTGCAAGAAGGTCTGAATTTCCACCCATAATTCCTGAAAAATGGGTAAAAAAAGGGTGCGAATGCCCAACCATACATCATCAAAAGCATGAGTGGATGTGTTCGGCTACATGAAGATTTGAATGTCCATCAATAATTGCTTTAAAACATGAAAGAAAATTTTCAAATATCAAATCGCACATGATCATAATAGGGAGAGGAGTTGTTCAGCTGCAAGAATGTGTGAATGTCCACCCATAATTACTGAAAAATGGGTAAAAAAAGGGTGCGAATGCCCAACCAAACATCATCAACAGCAGGAGTGGATTTGTTCGGCTACAAGAAGGTTTGATTGTCCAACTATAGTTTGTAAAAAGCGGGTAAGGAAAGGTTCGAATGCCCGAACATACACCATCAAAAGAGGGAGCGGAGGTGGTTCAGCTGCAAGAAGGTGTAAATGTCCGACTAAAGTTTGTAAAAAGCGGGTAAGACAAGGTGTGAAAGGTTTTCAGGAGGTTTTTGGCTGCAAGAAGGTCTGAATGTCCACACATAATTCCTCAAAAATGGGTAAAAAAAAAGTTGCGAATGCCCAACCATATATCATCAAAAGCAGGAGAGGATGTGTTCGGCTGCAAGAAGGTCTGAATGTCCAACCATTATTTGTAAAAACCGGGAAAGAAAAGGCTCGAAAACCAGACTATACACCATCAAAAGCGGCAGCGGAGGTGTTCGGCTGTAAGAAGGTCTGAATGTCCACCCATAATTACTGAAAAATGGGTAAGAAAAGGTTAGAATGCCCAACCATACATCATAAAAAAGCAGGAGTGGATGTGTTCGGCTACAGGAAAGGGTTGAATGTCCGACTATAGTTTGTAAAAAGCGGGTAAGGAAAGGTTCGAATACCCAAACATACACCATCAAAAGAGGGAGCGGAGGTGTTCCGCTGTAAGAACGTGTGAATGTGCGACTAAAGTTTGTAAAAAGCGGGTAAGACAAGGTGCGAATGCCCGACAATGTATGATCAAAAAAGGGAGCGGAGGTTTTCTGCTGAGAGAAGGTCTGAATGTCCAACCATTATTTGTAAAAACCGGGAAAGAAA
Organism: Leuresthes tenuis; assembly: GCF_036924035.1. Lineage (NCBI taxonomy): Eukaryota > Metazoa > Chordata > Actinopteri > Atheriniformes > Atherinopsidae > Leuresthes > Leuresthes tenuis. The sequence continues at coordinate 43,138 of NW_027325436.1, read as the reverse complement.
AGGCTCGAAAGCCAGACTATACACCATCAAAAGCGGCAGCGGAGGTGTTCGGCTGTAAGAAGGTCTGAATGTCCACCCATAATTACTGAAAAATGGGTAAGAAAAGGTGCGAATGCCCAACCATACATCATCAAAAGCAGGAGTGGATGTGTTCGGCTACAAGAAGGTGTGAATGTCCGACTATAGTTTGTAAAAAGCGGGTAAGGAAAGGTTCGAATGCCCGAACATACACCATCAAAAGAGGGAGCGGAGGAATATGAAAGAAAATTTTCCAATTTCAAGCGGGAGAGAAGGTGGTCGACTGCAAGTAAGTGTGAATGTCAGATCATAATTTGTAAAAGGCGGGTAAGAAAAGGTAAGAATGCCCAACCATAAAGATCAAAAGCGGCAGCAGAGATGTTCAGCTGGTATTTATCAATGTCTAGATAGATTTCAAGAAAAAACAACGTTGTATTTTGCAGTAAAAGAAAGAGCAAAGGTTCAGAAATCCGAGAAAAAGCTTTTCATGAGTTCTGCATGATTTGGGATTTTGCTTATAAAATGCATTCCTTCACTCAAACTATGTTTAAACTGTTTTGTCCTTCATATTTACCATGTCTAGAAAGATTTAAACAATAAAAACAACGTTGTACTTTGCAGTAAAAGAAAGAGCAAATCAAAAGTTTTAGGAATCCGAGAATAAGCTTATTTTCATGAGTTCTGCACGATTTCGGATTTTACTATAAAATTAATTCCTTCACTCAAACTATGTTAAAACTGCTTTTAACTTCATATTTATCAATGTCTAGATCGATTTCAACAAAGAACAACATTGGATTTTGCAGTAGAAGAAAGAGCAACACTGAAGGATCAGGAATCCGAGAATAAGCTTCTTTTCATACGTTCTGCATGATTTGGGATTTTATGTATAAAATTAATTCCTTCACTCAAACCAAGATAAAACTGATTTGTCCTTCATATTTATCAAGGTCTAGATCGACTTCAACAAAGAACTACATTGGATTTTGCAGTAGAAGAAAGAGCAACACTGGAGGATCAGGAATCCGAGAATAAGCTTATTTTCATACGTTCTGCACGATTTCGGATTTTCCTATAAAATGAATTGCTTTGCTCAAACCAAGTTAAAATAGCTTTGTCCTTCATATTTATCAATGTCTAAAATGTATCAAGCAGAAAGTTTCTCATATACCCTGAATGAGAAAGAAGCATCCCTTTGGTTGAGCAATACGTTCCTTTTGAGGAGTTATGCATGATTTCGGATTTTGCTATAAAATTCATTGCTTCACTCAAACCAAGTGGAAACTGCTTTGTCCTTCATATTTGTCAATGTCTAGATCAATTTCAACTTCTACTGAACCACCTCTCCCTCTTTTGATGATGTATGGTCCAGCATTCTTACCTTTTCTAACACATTTTTCAGCAATTATGGTCGGACATTCACACCTACTCACAGCCGAACAACTCCGCTCCCGCATTTGATGGTGTATAGTCGGGCATTCTCACCCTTTCTCATCAGCTTTTTGCATATTATGATCTGACATTCACACCTACTTGCAGTCGAACAGCTCTGCTCACGCTTTTGATTATGTTTGGTTGGATATTCGAACCTTTTCTTAACTGCTTTTTACAAACTTTGGTCGAACGTTCACACCTTCTTGCAGCCGAACACCTCCGCTTCCGCTTTTGATGGTATATATGCGGGCATTCGAACCTTTTGTTACCCGCTTTTTACAAACCATGGGTTGACTTTCACACCTTCTTGTGGCCGAACAACTCCGCTCCCGCTATTGATTGTGTACAGTCGGGTATTTTAACCTTTTCTTACCCGCTTTTTACCAACTATGGTCGGACATTCACACCGTCTTACAGCGGAACACCTCCGCTCCCGCTTTTGATGGTGTACAGTCGGTCATTCGAACCTTTTCTTACCCGCTTTTTACAAACTATGGTCGGACATTTAAACCTTGTAGCCGAAAACCTCCGCTCCCTCTTTTGATCATACATTGTCGGGCATTCGCACCATTTCTTACCCGCTTTTTACAAACCATGGTCGGACTTTCACACCTTCTTGTAGCCGAAAACATCAGCTCCCGCAATTGATTGTGTACAGTCGGGTATTTTAACCTTTTCTTACCCGCTTTTTACCAACTATGGTCGGACATTCACACCTTCTTACAGCGGAACACCTCCGCTCCCTCTTTTGATGGTGTATGTTCGGGCATTCGAACCTTTTCTTACCCGCTTTTTACTAACTATGCTCGGACATTCAAACCTTCTTGTAGCCGAACACATCCACTCCTGCTTTTGATGATGTATGGTTGGGCATTCAAACCTACTTCTTGCCCGCTTTCCATCAATTATGGGTGGACATTCACACCTTGTCGCACCCAAACACCTCCGCTCCCTGTTTTGATCATGTATGGTTTGACATTCACACCTACTCTCACCCGCTTTTTGCAAACTATGGTCGGCCATTCACAGCTTCCTATCCACCATACTTGTATGGTGGGATATTCACACCCACTTGCATCCGAAGACCTCCGCCACCACTTTTGTTGATATTTAGTCAGTCATTCGCACCTTACCCGCTTTTGGCAAACTATGGCCTTCTTGCAGCCAAACACCTCTGATCTCACTTTTGATGATGTAAGGTTGGGCATTCAGACCTTGCTTCACCTGCTTTTCACCAAATATAGTCGGACATTCACACCTTCTTGCAGCCGAACACTTCCGCTCCACCTTTTAGTGTTCTATCAGACGTTTTTTTTCACCGCATTTTATAGATTATGGTTGGAAATTCTCAACCAATCTCATCCGAAGACCTCTCCTCCCGCTTTTGTTAATATATTTGAACTTTAGTCGAACATTCACACCTTCTTGCAGCTGAACCACCTTCCGCTCCCTGTTTTGATCATGTATGGTCTGGCAATACTACCTTTTCTTACCCGTTTGTGAGTAATTATGGCTGGACATTCACACCTACTTGCAGCCGAACACCACCTCTCTCGCTTTTGATGATGTATGGACCGGCATTCTTAACTTTTCTAACACATTTTTCAGCAATTATGGTTGGAGATTCACACCTACTCACAGCCAAACAACTCCGCTCCCGCATTTGATGGTGTATAGTCGGGCATTCTCACCCTTTCTCATCACCTTTTTGCAAATTATGATCTGACATTCACACCTACTTCCAGTCGAACAGCTCTGCTCCCGCTTTTGATTATGTTTGGTTGGATATTCAAACCTTTTCTTAACTGCTTTTTACAAACTTTGGTTGGACGTTCACACCATGTAGCCGAACACATCCACTCCTGCTTATGATGATGTATGGTTGGGCATTCGCACCTTTTTTTTACCCATTTTTAAGTAATTATGGCTGGACATTCACACCTTCTTGCAGCCGAAAACCTCCGCTCCCTCTTTTGATCATACATTGTCGGGAATTCGCACCTTTTCTTACCCGCTTTTTACAAACCAGGGAGGGTCTTTCACACGTTTTAGTTGCCGAATAACTCCGCTCCCGCTATTGATTGTGTACAGTCGGGTATTTTCACCTTTTCTTACCCGCCTTTTACCAACTATGGTCGGACATTCACACGTTCTTACAGTGGAACACCTCCGCTCCCTCTTTTGATGGTGTATGTTCTGGCATTCGAACCTTTTCTTACCCGCTTTTTACAAACTATGGTCGGACATTCAAACCTTCTTGTAGCCGAACACATCCACTCCTGCTTTTGATGATGTATGGTTGGGCATTCGCACCTTTTCTTACCCATTTTTCAGTAATTATGGGTGGACATTCACACCTTCTTGCAGCTGAACACCTCCTATCCTGCTTATTATCATGTACGGTTTGATATTCGAAAATTCTCTTTCATGTTTTCTAGCAATTATTGCTGGACATTCAGACCTTCTTGCAGCTGAACACCTCCGCTCCAGCTGTTGATGGTGTATAGTCGGGCTTTCGAGCCTTCTCTTCCCCGGTTTTTACAAATTATGGTTGGACATTCACACCGTCTTAAAGCGGAACACCTCCGCTCCCTCTTTTGATGGTGTATGTTCGGGCATTCAAACTTTTTCTTACCCGCTTTTTACCAACTATGGTCGGACATTCACACCGTCTTACAGTGGAACACCTCCGCTCCCTCTTTTGATGGTGTATGTTCGGGCATTCAAACCTTTTCTTACCCGACTTTTACAAACTATGGTTGGACATTCAAACCTTCTTGCAGCTGAACACCTCCGCTCCCGCTTTTGATGGTGTATAGTTGGGCTTTCGAGCCGTTTCTTACCTGGTTTTTACAGATTATGGTTGGACATTCAGACCTTGCAGCCGAAAACCTCCGCTCCCTCTTTTGATCATACATTGTCAGGCATTCGCACCTTGTCTTACCCGCTTTTTACAAACTATGGTCGGACATTCAAACCTTCTTGTTGCCCGAACACATCCACTCCTGCTTTTGATGATGTATGGTTGGGCATTCGCACCTTTTCTTACCAATTTTTGAGTACTTATGGGTGGACATTCACACCTTCTTGCAGCTGAACACCTCCTCTCCCGCTTATGATCATGTGCGGTTTAATATTCATAAATTTTCTTTCATGTTTTCTAGCAATTATTGATGGACATTCAGACCTTCTTGCAGCTGAACACCTCCGCTCCCGCTTTTGATGGTGTATAGTCGGGCTTTCGAGCCCTTTCTTCCCCGGTTTTTATCAAATTATGGTTGGACATTCAGACCTTGCAGCCGAAAACCTCCGCTCCCTCTTTTGATCATACATTGTCGGGCATTCGCACCTTTTCTTACCCACTTTTTACAAACCATGGTCGGACTTTCACACCTTTTAGTAGCCGAACAATGCCGCTCCCGCTATTGATTGTGTACAGTCGGGTATTTTAACCTTTTCTTACCCGATTTTTACCAACTATGGTCGGACATTCACACGTTCTTACAGCGGAACACCTCCGCTCCCTCTTTTGACGGAGTATGTTCGGGCATTCGAACCTTTTCTTACCCGACTTTTACAAACTATGGTCGGACATTCAAACCTTCTTGCAGCTGAAAACCTCCGCTCCCGCTTTTGATGGTGTATAGTCGGGCTTTCGAGCCGTTTCTTCCCCGATTTTTACAGATTATGGTTGGACATTCAGACCTTGCAGCCGAAAACCTACGCTCCCTCTTTTGATCATACATTGTCAGGCCTTTGCACCTTGTCTTACCCGCTATTTACAAACTATGGTCGGACATTCACACCTTGCAGCTGAACCACCTCCGCTCCCTGTTTTGATCATGTATGGTCTGGCAATACTACCTTTTCTTACCCGTTTGTGAGTAATTATGGCTGGACATTCACACCTACTTGCAGCCGAACACCACTTCTCCCGCTTGTGATGATGTATGGTCCGGCATTCTAGTCTTTTCTAACACATTTTTCAGCAATTATGGTTTGACATTCACACCTACTCACAGCCGAACACTTCCGCTCCCGCATTTGATGGTGTATGGTCGGGCATTCAAATCTTTTCTTACCCGCTTTTTACAAACTATGGTCGCACATTCAAACCTTCTTGTAGCCGAACACATCCACTCCTGCTTTTGATGATGTATGGTTGGGCATTCGCACCTTTTCTTACCCATTTTTCAGTAATTCTGGGTGGACATTCACACCTTCTTGCAGCTGAACACCTCCGCTCCCGCTTTTGATGGTGTATAGTCGGGCTTTCAAGCCGTTTCTTCCCCGATTTTTACAGATTATGATTGGACATTCAGACATTGCAGCCGAAAACCTCCGCTCCCGCTTATAATCATGTGTGTTTTGATATTTGAAAATTTTCTTTCATGTTTTCTAGCAATTATTGATGGACATTCAGACCTTCTTGCAGCTGAACACCTCCGCTCCAGCTGTTGATGGTGTATAGTCGGGCTTTCGAGCCTTGTCTTCCCCGGTTTTTACAAATTATGTTCGGACATTCACACCGTCTTACAGCGGAACACCTCCGCTCCCTCTTTTGATGGTGTATGTTCGGGCATTCAAACCTTTTCTTACCCGACTTTTACAAACTATGGTCGGACATTCAAACCTTCTTGCAGCTGAACACCTCCGCTCCCGCTTTTGATGGTGTATAGTCGGGCTTTCGAGCCGTTTCTTCCCCGATTTTTACAGATTATGATTGGACATTCAGACATTGCAGCCGAAAACCTCCGCTCCCTCTTTTGATCATACATTGTCAGGCCTTCGCACCTTGTCTTACCCGCTTTTTACAAACTTTAGTCAGACATTCACACCTTGCAGCTGAACCACCTCCGCTCCCTGTTTTGATCATGTATGGTCTTGCAATACTTAGCACTTTCTGACTACTCTATCAACTGGTCTAAGACCACAGTTCTGCCCATTAACTGTAGGGTCCAGAATATACCTGTGATCACTTTACAGTCAAGAAATATTAGATATTTAGGCATAAACCTTTCCTCCAGGCTCTCAGAGCTAACAAAGCTAAATCATGTGCAATTATTAAAGAGAGTAGAGGACGATCTCTCTCGTTGGAAGTCCTTACCTATATCACTTATGGGGAGAGTTACAACCATTAAAATGATGATACTACCAAAAGTTAATTATTTGTTCTCAATGATCCCCATGAAACCATCTGCTACTTGGTTTAAGTCACTAGATTCATGCATCTCCAAATATCTGTGGAAAAACAAACCACCACGTATTAGTTTAAAAACCCTACAGAAGACCAAGGACTGTGGTGGATTAGATTTACCTAATTTTCAGCACTATTCCTTAGCCAATAGGTTAAAGTATATATCAAAATGGTTTAAACCTAGCCCAATAGATGAACCATGGATAAATATAGAACAAGCATTGTGTGATAATCTCTGACCTGCCACTTATTCGTCAAAACGTAAAAAATCACAAATGTTTCAAAAGCATTAACATCAGCACCTCTCTGACAGCCTGGTGGGAATTTCTTAAAATAACAAAGTCCTCACTTGTCCCGTGTAAGCTTACACCCACCTGGAACAATCCTGACATACTGCAAAACAAAAAAAATGCTAAACTTTACTCTGTGGAAGATCAAAGGAATCAAACATCTGGAACATATAATCCAAAATTGAAATTTTATTTCATTTGATGAGCTCATATCACAACATCAGATAGGCAGCAATAAATTCCTAGAATATCAACAACTTAAGTCTATAATAACAAAGAAATATATCCTCCACCAACCAGACTTACAACTCCTGACTAGGGTAGCAGAATTTCTAAGCATCTGCACCCAAAAACTACTATCAAAAATATATAAGTTATTGTCTAAGATAGATGACACAATGTCTCTTCCATCCTCAAAATGGGAGGCAGATTTATCCATCAGTTCTAGTCATAGCTTCTGGCCACAAATATGTTTGAACACCTTCAGAATGACTCGAAATCCTAATTTACAGCCCATACAATACAAAATCCTTCATAGAACACACTATACAGGACAAAGGATGTTCAGGATGGGTCTAACACACTCAAACATCTGCTCACATTGCACAGATAACACACCTGATGATTATGCACACGCTTTGTGGTTTTGTGCGCCTGTCCAGAAGTTCTGGCTTGAAGTCTGTGAGGACCTATCAACATGGCTAAAGTGTAGCATCCCTGCATGCCCCAGACTGTGCCTACTGGGTGACTTAGACAACATCAACATGGAAATTAACTCAGCAAACATGGTTCTCACAGTGTTATGTATCGCAAAGAAAACTATTCTCATGAACTGGAAAGCGAAGAACAATCTGTGTATTAACCAGTTTAGAAATTTTCTTTTAAATTATATTAGCATGGAAACAATGTCTGCCTCCTCAAAACATCAATTGGCTGAATTTCATTCTCTCTGGTCCCCTCTGATTAGCTTTATCACATAGTAGTGGTCGCTCTGGGCGGTTGGGTGTGTGCTGCGTGGGGCTGTGTCGCTTCGGGCGTCTGGTGGTATCTCGGGTCGTGGGGACCGGGTTGGTCATTGCTGGGGGGGACTGTGTGTCGGGCTTGGAGGGCAGTTTTGGGGGCTTGCGGGGGGCTGGGGGGGCTGGGTTGCCCTGGACGCGCCACATTATGGGTGGGTTGGTGCAGGTCCTGGTGCCGGGCTTGTTGCTCTGGGACCTCCAAGGTGTCCGCAGATGGTTGTTTTTTTTTCAGGGTGTTGGGGCGTGCGGTGGGGGGCGGTACTTTTCCCCTGTTGGGGGGGGCCTGGGTGATGGTGGGTCTCAGGCCCGGGCTGCTGCGACTGGTGTGACCGGGTGGTTTGTTTGTTTGTTTTTTGTTGTTGTTTGTTTGCTTTTTCTAGAGGTCCTCCGGGGTGGGGTTGGGTTGAGTGGGGTGGGGCGGGATGGGTACCTTCTGGGGGTACAGTAGCTCCCGGAATATGGTCGCTGCAGGCCCCGAGCCTGGTGGACATCAGGCCCTCCTGCCCTGTGTTGGCTCCCAGGTAGCGGGGATGCCTATTGCAGCCAGTCCCTGGCTGCCCTCTCTGGGGGAGAGTAGCTCCCCTGGTGTATATCCCCATACCCCTCTCCCTTCAGGCTCCTGTACACAGCACACACTCACACATGAAGGGTTTTGGGGGCGTGTGTGTTCGGTAGGGTGTAGTGGATGGGGCCACGTAGGTGGTCCCCTTTGGTTGCACTATGCAGTTCCCCGCCCCTGTTTTAATTACACCTTAGACATTACCACTTATCAAACACACTCACACACACACATTAGGTCTTGGGGGGTGGTTACACTGAGTGGCATCTGGTGGGCGGGGCTCTTTGGGTATGTAGGCTGCCCAGAGGGCCGCGTTCCCAGTTCTACAAGTTTGGCTGCCCCTCAATTTTAATTGCTCACTTTTAGAAAATATTGAAGAGCCAGAAGGGTGAAGGGAGGGGTCTTCTTCGCACACCCCTGCTTCCTGGTTGCTGCTCGGGGCGGGAGGGGCCAGGAGGATTAATTAATTGTTCTGCTGGTTCGGGGTCTGTGGTGGCTGGGGGGCTGCTGGCCCCCTGGTGTGCCCGCTGCACTACACCCCAGCGGAGTCGAGGGAGGGATAACTTGTGGATGTATGGGACGTGAAAGTGTGTGTGGTAATGATTGGGCCTGGATCTGGGACTTGCTGTCGCCTGGCCTGCCTGTGCTTCTCCCGATGGGGGGGCAGCGTTGCCTCTCCCCGCTGCTCGCGACTTCACCCACCTGTGGGCACGTCTTGGCTCCCAGGGCACTTGGCCAGGGGCGCTGGGGCAGGCGCTGACCCACTGTGTGGCTGTCTGGGGCGCTTGGCCCTCCTGGGTATTGGGTGGGGCCTCTGCCGGGGGGTTTGGGGGAGCTCGGGCTCCTGGGGCCCGGGTCCAGTGCACGGCCCATGTCTGGGCGGCTGGGGCCTGGCGGGGTCGGTGGGCTGTTGCCCCTGGCTCCCGGAGGGCCTCTGCCCTATGCTTATGGGGGCTCTTTCCGGGGGCTTCCTCTGCAGTCTTCTGGGTGGATGCGTGGTTGCCCCTGCGGTGGGCTTCGTGGGTTCTGTGCTCTGTGGGGGCTGCTGGTGGCCTGGGTCTTGTGGCCCTCTCTGCCTGCTTCTGATTGCTTGGGGGGGCTGTGGATTGTGGCCCTGTACGCTTATACACTCATAACTAAGCACGGTTATCATGTAGGTCCAGTGCCATGGGTGTTGCATGTTCTCACACACACATTCATTAGTCCAGTAGCATGGTCGCTAAGCAGTTGATGTATTATCATGTCGTCTCAGGTCATCTATATCCACAGCTGTGTTGTATGCGATTGCCGCTTCTTGTGCTTGTTTTTGTTTGTTTGTGTATTTGTTTTTTCTCTGCTTGTCTGCTTTCAGGTGCTCCTGGTGGCGCTAAGGCTGGATTCCCCTCATGTCTTGTCTGTTTTGTTTTTTACAGGTGTAGCAGCTGGTTGTCTGGTTTTTGTTTCTATTTTTGTTCTGTTTCCTCTTCTTTCCTCTTCTTCTTTCCTTGTCCCCCGATCTGGTTCAGTTCTATTACTTGTCATATATTGTAAACAGAAATAAATAAATGGGCATCAAGGGGAGCTTTACATTTATAAAACTTCCCTTGGCAAAGCAAATCTGTTTGGCATCAAAGGTATTCAGACTACAATTCTGCTGCCATAATGCTGAACAGGAAAAGGGGGAAAAAAAAAAAAGTAAAGAAGACAGTTCTGCCAAAAGCCAGGGACTAGACCTGTTCTAAGTTCTATACTTTTTAAAAGGGGCGTGTTTATCAACTATGGAATTAGAAGATTTACAAAAATGGTCAAGTGCTAGATCTTCATCTGGGATTTTAACAGTGTCATGAGTATAACTATTCAACAGATAAGTTTAAAAAAAAACCTGCTCATGGAGATGTTTCAGGATCTGGATACCAAGCGTGGACCTAATGTTTTCATTTTTGCAATTCAGATACAGGCTATTGAGCAGTGATAACTAACACCAAGTTCAGATACTGCGGATTTTCTACCTTTGATTTGTTAAGATTGAGCCAATCAGGGACAACCTTGAAGGATCTCTTAAGTTTGGTTTTGTAGGATCAGTAATTACTTGAGAAAGGTTGATATTGGTACACACCTTTTTTAAATGATCAGAGGCAGAGTTCAACTTGTTTAAATTTAAATTGCCACACAGAGATTGGGTTTAGGCCACATGCACACAGAATGACATCAACAAATATAAGAAATATTAAACATTTACACATAGATTTTTGAATACATGTAGAGGAATGATACTTTGAAATGTGCTCATTGCGGAGTGATGATCAGTTGAGTAATGAAGGTTGAACTATTCTGGGAAAGAGGTTCTATTCCCAGCATCATGATGGACACTCCTGATATAGAAGGTTTCGCTAACGCATTGGAATTGTTTTACTATTTTCATATGCATGTGCAATGAAGAATTGCTTGCTGCTGATAAATGCAAAGAAGAACAGCTTACACATAGATGCTCACATATAGGCTGCTGAATGCAATGAAGACCTGCTTATCCAGTAAAGTTCAATGTCAATGTGTAATATTCAATTAGGATTTGCAAAACAGTGAAGTCAAACAATGAATGGGTCCATAGTCGGTATGAGTAGACTACAGGAATATTTACCTGGGTGTACGTTCAAACAGAGATGAGAAAATTGCGATAAATAATTGTTTGTTTGTTTGTTAGTATGTATATGAATGTTATGTGTATAAACTGTGTTGAGTTATTTTAACTCAGTAGTGTCTCAGTGAAACAACCGACGGGGGAAGCCTTGCAGTGACAACAAAAGCAGTGTTTTACTGATCAGTCAAGTTGCTCCAGTGTACTCCATACAAACTGGTTTACTACTGAAGGGATAGAAAATGGGGAATACTTGTTTTAAAGCAAACAAGGAATTAGATGGGAAAAATACATGTTTTAACGGGACCCAGACAATATTAAATACTCAGACAGATGGGAGAAGTGTAGTTTTGTAGGAAATCACAAAATTATTACATAAAATTAGTGAAATCAATTGAAGAATGCCTTTCTGAAGAGCTGTTTACCACAGATGAGCAGCTTTGCGACCAAGCACATTGTAGATCGCTTTACTGCCAAAATTATCTAATTTAATGGATTGGTTTAGACATGCATAACAGCATTTTAAGAACAAAGAGAGAAACAAAAAGGGACAACGCTTCACGGTGGAAGGTGATGTATAAATAACTGTGTATATGATGAAGGAGAGACCATTTGAGCAGCACAGCCATTTCGCAGGACAGGGACACCAGTCCAAGTTAAAGGATCTCCCACGTGGTATCACCTGTCACACTGTGTCAAGGCATCAAAAGAAGAAAAAATCCTCAAACTCAAGGACAAAGAGACGAAGACTCCGGTGAACGAAGAGAGAGGACTGACAAACCAGAAATACAAAAGCAATGAACAGAGAAGAAGATTCAGTGTCATCAATCTGCAACACGTGCCTCTAATGAGGGGGTGAATATAGAATCCTCAACGATTACAACGTCTCTGGGAACTGTGACAACAACAAGGTTTAAACCATTTTTATATATATTGTAACCTATTGGCTAAGGAATAGTGCTGAAAATGAGGTAAATCTAATCCACCACTGTCCTTGGTCTTCTGTGGGGTTTTTAAACTAATACGTGGTGGTTTGTTTTTCCACAGAAATTTGGAGATGCATGAATCTAGTGACTTAAACCAAATAGCAGATGGTTTTATAGGGATCATTGAGAACAAATAGTTAACTTTTGGTAGTATAATCATTTTAATGGTTGTAACTCTCCCCATAAGTGATATAGGTAAGGACTTCCGACGAGAGAGATCGTCCTCTACTCTCTTTAATAATTGCACATGATTTAGCTTTGTTAGCTCTGAGAGCCTGGAGGAAAGGTTTATGCCTAAATATCTAATATTTCTTGACTGTAAAGTGATCACAGGTATATTCTGGACCCTACAGTTAATGGGCAGAACTGTGGTCTTAGACCAGTTGATAGAGTAGTCAGAAAGTGCTGAGAATTTATTTATGAGTGTGATCGTGTGAGTGAGAGACGTCTGTGAGTTCTGAAGGAAAAGTAATACATCATCAGCATAAAGACTTATTTTATGCTCAATATTTTGGAATTGGATGCCTTTAATATTTCTATCTTGTCTGATAGAAGCTGCTAAAGGTTTGATGAAAATAGCAAAAAGTGAGGGAGAAAGTGGGCAACCCTGTCTTGTACCTCTCTGCAGACTGAAGCTTGGAGAAGTTTGATCATTTGTCCTGACACTTGCATTTGGGGAGCTATATAATATCCTTATCCAGTTGATGAAGTGTGACCCAAACCCGAATTTGTTTAATGCTGTGAATAAAAATTTACAGTTCACTCCATCAAATGCTTTTTCTGCATCCTAGAGAGTCGATTGTGGTTTCCAAGTTGTTGATGGTTGAATAGTCTATGAGATTAATGATCCGGTTTGTGAACGAACTGTTGTGCCTACTGCTCTTCAGCCTGAAACGTAGAATTTGAAACGTGACAAATGAACGAAGACCCAAGGAGTTGAGTCGTAAACGAATCAATACTGTTTCCTGTGCGAGGACCCGTCAGTCGAGGAGTTGAGTCATGAACGAATCAATAGTTTCCTGTGCGAGGACCCGTCACCCGAGGAGTTGAGTCGTGAACGAATCAATACTGTGTCCTGTCCTGCTGACTGAGCTTATGAAACTGCCGCCTGCCATGTGGTGAGGAAGGGTACTGCATGAAAATGAACGAATCACTCACTGAGACAACTCGTTACTCCCGAGTCACTCCATCAAATGCTTTTTCTGCATCTAGAGAGTCGATTGTGGTTTCCAAGTTGTTGATGGTAGAATAGTCTATGAGACAAACGGGTAAGAAAAGGTAGTATTGCCAGACCATACATGATCAAAACAGGGAGCGGAGGTGGTTCAGCTGCAAGAAGGTGTGAATGTGCGACTAAAGTTTATAAAAAGCGTGTAAGACAAGGTGCGAATGCCCGACAATGTATGATCAAAAGAGGGAGAGGAGGTTTTCGGCTGCAAGAAGGTCTGAATTTCCACCCATAATTCCTGAAAAATGGGTAAAAAAAGGGTGCGAATGCCCAACCATACATCATCAAAAGCAGGAGTGGATGTGTTCGGCTACATGAAGATTTGAATGTCCATCAATAATTGCTTTAAAATATGAAAGAAAATTTTCAAATATCAAACCGCACATGATCATAAGCGGGAGAGGAGTTGTTCAGCTGCAAGAATATGTGAATGTCCACCCATAATTACTGAAAAATGGGTAAGAAAAGGTTAGAATGCCCAACCATACATCATCAAAAGCAGGAGTGGATGTGTTCGGCTACAAGAAGGTTTGAATGTCCGACCATAGTTTGTAAAAAGCGGGTAAGAAAAGGTTCGAATGCCCGAACATACACCATCAAAAGAGGGAGCGGAGGTGTTCCGCTGTAAGAAGGTGTGAATGTCCGACCATAGTTGGTAAAAAGCAGGTAAGAAAAGGTTAAAATACCCGACTGTACACAATCAATAGCGGAAGCGGAGTTGTTCGGCTACAGAAAGGTGTGAAAGTCCGACCATGGTTTGTAAAAAGCGGGTAAGAAAAGGTTCGAATGCCCGAATATATACCATCAAAAGTGGAAGCGGAGGTGTTCGGCTGCAAGAAGGTGTGAACGTCCGACCAAAGTTTGTAAAAATCAGTTAAGAAAAGGTTCGAATATCCAACCAAACATAATCAAAAGCGGGAGCAGAGCTGTTCGGCTGCAAGTAGGTGTGAATGTCAGATCATAATTTGCAAAATGCTGATGAGAAAGGCTAAGAATGCTCGACTATACACCATCAATTGCGGGAGCGGAAGTGTTCGGCTGTGAGTAGGTGTGAATGTCCGACCATAATTGCTGAAAAATGTATTAGAAAAGACTAGAATGCCGGACAATACATCATCAAAAGAGGTAGAGGTGGTGTTCGGCTGCAAGTAGGTGTGAATGTCCAGCCATAATTACTCACAAACGGGTAAGAAAAGGTAGTATTGCCAGACCATACATGATCAAAACAGGGAGCGGAGGTGGTTCAGCTGCAAGGTGTGAATGTCTGACTAAAGTTTGTAAAAAGCGGATAAGACAAGGTGCGAATGCCAAACAATGTATGATCAAAAGAGGGAGCGGAGGTTTTTGGCTGCAAGGTCTGAATGTCCAACCATAATTTGTAAAAACCGGGGAAGAAAAGGCTCGAAAGCCTGACTATACATCATCAAAAGCAGGAGTGGATGTGATCGGCTACAAGAAGGTTTGAATGTCCGACCATAGTTTGTAAAAGGCGTGTAAGAGAAGGTTCGAATGCCCGAACATACACCATCAAAAGAGGGAGCAGAGGTGTTCCGCTGTAAGAAGGCGTGAATGTCCGACCATAGTTGGTAAAAAGCGGGTAAGAAAAGGTTAAAATACCCGACTGTACACAATCAAAAGAGGGAGCGGAGTTGTTCCGCTGTAAGAAGGTGTGAATGTCCACCCATAGTTGGTCAAAAGCGGGTAAGACAAGGTGCGAATGCACGACAATGTATGATCAAACGAGGGAGCGGAGGTTTTCGGCGGCATGAAGGTTTGAATGTCCGAGTATAGTCTGTAAAAAGCGGGTAAGAAAAAGTTTGAATGCCCGAACATACACCATCAAAAGAGGGAGCGGAGGTATTCCGCTGTACGAAGGTGTGAATATCCGACCATAGTTGGTAAAAAGCGGGTATGAAAAGGTTAAAATACCCGACTGTACAAAATCAATAACGGGAGTGGAGTTGTTCGGCTACAAGAAGTTGTGAAAGTCCGACTAAAGTTTGTAAAAAGCGGAGAAGAAAAGGTGCGAATTTTCGACAATGTATTATCAAAAGCGGGAGCGGAGGTGTTCAGCTGCAAGGTCTGAATGTCCATCAATAATTACTAGAAAACATGAAAGAAAATTTTCGAAAATCAAACCGTACATGATCATAAGTGGGAGAGGAGGTGTTAAGCTGCAAGAAGGTGTGAATGTCCACCCATAATTCCTGAAAAATGGGTAAAAAAAAGGTGCGAATGCCCAACCATACATCATCAAAAGCAGGAGTGGAAGTGTTCGGCTACAAGAAGGTTTGAATGTCCGAGCATAGTTCGTAAAAGGCGGGTAAGGTTCCGGTGTAAGAAGGTGTGAACGTCCGACCAAAGTTTGTAAAAAGCAGTTAAGAAAAGGTTAGAATATCTAACCAAACATAATCAAAAGCGGGAGCAGAGCTGTTCGATTGCAATTAGGTGTGAATGTCAGATCATAATTTGCAAAAAGCTGATGAGAAAGGGTGAGAATGCCCGACTATACACCATCAAATGCGGGAGCGGAGGTGTTCGGCTGTGAGTAGGTGTGAATGTCCGACCATAATTGCTGAAAAATGTGTTAAAAAAGGTAAGAATGCCGGACCATTCATCATCAAAAGCGGGAGAGGTGTTCGGCTGCAAGAAGCTGTGAATGTCCAGCCATAATTACTCACAAACGGGTAAGAAAAAGTAGTATTGCCAGACCATACATGATCAAAACAGGGAGCGGAGGTTGTTCAGCTGGAAGAAGGTGTGAATGTCCGACTAAAGTTTTTAAAAGCGGGTAAGACAAGGTGCGAATGCCCGACAATGTATGATCAAAAGAGGGAGCGGAGGTTTTTGGCTGCAAGAAGGTCTGAATGTCCACCCGTATTTCCTCAAAAATGGGTAAAGAAAAGGAGCGAATGCCCAACCATATATCATCAAAAGCAGGAGAGGATGTGTTCGGCTGCAAGAAGGTCTGAATGTCCAAACATTTTTTGTAAAAACCGGGAAAGAAAAGGCTCGAAAACCAGACTATACACCATCAAAAGCGGCAGCGGAGGTGTTCGGCTGTAAGAAGGTCTGAATGTCCACCCATAATTACTGAAAAATGAGTAAGAAAAGGTGAGAATGCCCAACCATACCTCATCAAAAGCAGGAGTGGATGTGTTCGGCTACAGGAAAGGGTTGAATGTCCGACTATAGTTTGTAAAAAGCGGGTAAGGAAAGGTTCGAATGCCCGAACATACACCATCAAAAGAGGGAGCGGAGGTGCTTCAGCTGCAAGAAGGTGTGAATGTCCAACTAAAGTTTGTAAAAAGCGGGTAAGACAAAGTGCGAATGCCCGACAATGTATGATGTTTTCAGGAGGTTTTCGACTGCAAGAAGGTCTGAATGTCTGAAATATGGGTGGTCTGAATGTCCACCCATAATTCCTCAAAAATGTGTAAAAAAAGGTGCGAATGCCCAACCATACATTATCAAAAGCAGGAGTGGAAGTGTTCGGCTACAAGAAGGTTTGAATGTCCGAGCATAGTTCGTAAAAGGCGGGTAAGGTTCCGGTGTAAGAAGGTGTGAACGTCCGACCAAAGTTTGTAAAAAGCAGTTAAGAAAAGATTAGAATATCTAACCAAACATAATCAAAAGCGGGAGCAGAGCTGTTCGATTGCAAGTAGGTGTGAATGTCAGATCATAATTTGCAAAAAGCTGATGAGAAAGGGTGAGAATGCCCGACTATACACCATCAAATGCGGGAGCGGAGGTGTTCGGCTGTGAGTAGGTGTGAATGTCCGACCATAATTGCTGAAAAATGTGTTAAAAAGGTAAGAATGCCGGACCATTCATCATCAAAAGCGGGAGAGGTGTTCGGCTGCAAGAAGCTGTGAATGTCCAGCCATAATTACTCACAAACGGGTAAGAAAAGGTAGTATTGCCAGACCATACATGATCAAAACAGGGAGCGGAGGTTGTTCAGCTGCAAGAAGGTGTGAATGTCCGACTAAAGTTTTTAAAAGCGGGTAAGACAAGGTGCGAATGCCCGACAATGTATGATCAAAAGAGGGAGCGGAGGTTTTTGGCTGCAAGAAGGTCTGAATGTCCACCCGTATTTCCTCAAAAATGGGTAAAGAAAAGGAGCGAATGCCCAACCATATATCATCAAAAGCAGGAGAGGATGTGTTCGGCTGCAAGAAGGTCTGAATGTCCAAACATTTTTTGTAAAAACCGGGAAAGAAAAGGCTCGAAAACCAGACTATACACCATCAAAAGCGGCAGCGGAGGTGTTCGGCTGTAAGAAGGTCTGAATGTCCACCCATAATTACTGAAAAATGAGTAAGAAAAGGTGAGAATGCCCAACCATACCTCATCAAAAGCAGGAGTGGATGTGTTCGGCTACAGGAAAGGGTTGAATGTCCGACTATAGTTTGTAAAAAGCGGGTAAGGAAAGGTTCGAATGCCCGAACATACACCATCAAAAGAGGGAGCGGAGGTGCTTCAGCTGCAAGAAGGTGTGAATGTCCAACTAAAGTTTGTAAAAAGCGGGTAAGACAAAGTGCGAATGCCCGACAATGTATGATGTTTTCAGGAGGTTTTCGACTGCAAGAAGGTCTGAATGTCTGAAATATGGGTGGTCTGAATGTCCACCCATAATTCCTCAAAAATGTGTAAAAAAAGGTGCGAATGCCCAACCATACATTATCAAAAGCAGGAGTGGAAGTGTTCGGCTACAAGAAGGTTTGAATGTCCGAGCATAGTTCGTAAAAGGCGGGTAAGGTTCCGGTGTAAGAAGGTGTGAACGTCCGACCAAAGTTTGTAAAAAGCAGTTAAGAAAAGGTTAGAATATCTAACCAAACATAATCAAAAGCGGGAGCAGAGCTGTTCGATTGCAAGTAGGTGTGAATGTCAGATCATAATTTGCAAAAAGCTGATGAGAAAGGGTGAGAATGCCCGACTATACACCATCAAATGCGGGAGCAGAGGTGTTCGGCTGTGAGTAGGTGTGAATGTCCGACCATAATTGCTGAAAAATGTGTTAAAAAAGGTAAGAATGCCGGACCATTCATCATCAAAAGCGGGAGAGGTGTTCGGCTGCAAGAAGCTGTGAATGTCCAGCCATAATTACTCACAAACGGGTAAGAAAAGGTAGTATTGCCAGACCATACATGATCAAAACAGGGAGCGGAGGTTGTTCAGCTGCAAGAAGGTGTGAATGTCCGACTAAAGTTTTTAAAAGCGGGTAAGACAAGGTGCGAATGCCCGACAATGTATGATCAAAAGAGGGAGCGGAGGTTTTTGGCTGCAAGAAGGTCTGAATGTCCACCCGTATTTCCTCAAAAATGGGTAAAGAAAAGGAGCGAATGCCCAACCATATATCATCAAAAGCAGGAGAGGATGTGTTCGGCTGCAAGAAGGTCTGAATGTCCAAACATTTTTTGTAAAAACCGGGAAAGAAAAGGCTCGAAAACCAGACTATACACCATCAAAAGCGGCAGCGGAGGTGTTCGGCTGTAAGAAGGTCTGAATGTCCACCCATAATTACTGAAAAATGAGTAAGAAAAGGTGAGAATGCCCAACCATACATCATCAAAAGCAGGAGTGGATGTGTTCGGCTACAGGTAAGGGTTGAATGTCCGACTATAGTTTGTAAAAAGCGGGTAAGGAAAGGTTCGACTGCCCGAACATACACCATCAAAAGAGGGAGCGGAGGTGCTTCAGCTGCAAGAAGGTGTGAATGTCCAACTAAAGTTTGTAAAAAGCGGGTAAGACAAAGTGCGAATGCCCGACAATGTATGATGTTTTCAGGAGGTTTTCGACTGCAAGAAGGTCTGAATGTCTGAAATATGGGTGGTCTGAATGTCCACCCATAATTCCTCAAAAATGTGTAAAAAAAGGTGCGAAAGCCCAACCATATATCATCAAAAGCAGAAGAGGATGTGTTCGGCTGCAAGAAGGTGTGAATGTTCGACTAAAGTTTGTAAAAAGCGGGTAAGACAAGGTGCGAATGCCCGACAATGTATGATCAAAAAAGGGAGCGGAGGTTTTTGGCTGAGAGAAGGTCTGAATGTCCAACCACTGTTTGTAAAAACCGGGAAAGAAAAGGCTCGAAAGCCAGACTATACACCATCAAAAGCGGCAGTGGAGGTGTTCGGCTGTAAGAAGGTGTGAATGTCCACCCATAATTACTCAAAAATGGGTAAGAAAAGGTGCGAATGCCCGAACATACACCATCAAAAGAGGGAGCGGAGGAATATGAAAGAAAATTTTCCAATATCAAGCGGGAGAGAAGGTGGTCGACTGCAAGTAAGTGTGAATGTCAGATCATAATTTGTAAAAAGCGGGTAAGAAAAGGTAAGAATGCCCAACCATAAAGATCAAAAGCGGCAGCAGAGATGTTCAGCTGGTATTTATCAATGTCTAGATAGATTTCAACAAAAAACAACGTTGTATTTTGCAGTAAAAGAAAGAGCAAAGGTTCAGAAATCCGAGAAAAAGCTTTTCATGAGATCTGCATGATTTGGGATTTTGCTTATAAAATGCATTCCTTCACTCAAACTATGTTAAAACTGTTTTTTCCTTCATATTTACCATGTCTAGAAAGATTTAAACAAAAAAAACAACGTTGTACTTTGCAGTAAAAGAAAGAGCAAATCTAAAATTTCAGGAATCCGAGTATAAGCTTGCTTTCATGAGTTCTGCACGATTTCGGATTTTATCTATAAAATGAATTCCTTCACTGAAACTATGTTAAAATGGCTTTTACCTTCATATTTATCAATGTCTAGATAGATTTAAAAAAAAAAACAACGTTGTACTTCACAGTAAAAGAAAGAGCAAATCAAAAGTTTTAGGAATCCGAGAATAAGCTTATTTTCATGAGTTCTGCACGATTTCGGATTTTACTATAAAATTAATTCCTTCCCTCAAACTATGTTAGAACTGCTTTTAATTTCATATATATCAATGTCTAGATCGACTTCAACAAAGAACAACATTGGATTTTGCAGTAAAACAAAAGAGCAACACTGAAGGATCAGGAATCCGAGAATAAGCTTCTTTTCATACGTTCTGCATGATTTGGGATTTTATGTATAAAATTAATTCCTTCACTCAAACCAAGATAAAACTGCTTTATCCTTCATATTTATCAATGTCTAGATCGACTTCAACAAAGAATAACATTGTACTTCGCAGTAGACGAAAGAGCAACACTGAAGGATTAGGAATCCGAGAATAAGCTTCTTTTCATACGTTCTACATGATTTGGGATTTTATGTATAAAATTAATTCCTTCACTCAAACCAAGTTAAAACTGCTTTGTCCTTCATATTTATCAATGTCTAGATCGACTTCAACAAAGAACAACATTGGATTTTGCAGTAGAAGAAAGAGCAACACTGAAGGATCAGGAATCCGAGAATAAGCTTATTTTCATACGTTCTGCACAATTTCGGATTTTCCTATAAAATGAATTGCTTTGCTCAAACCAAGTTAAAATTGCTTTGTCCTTCATATTTATTAATGTCTAAAATGTATCAAGCAGAAAGTTCCTCATATACCCTGAATGAGAAAGAAGAATGTTTTCTAGCAATTATTGATGGACATTCAGACCTTCTTGAAGCTGAACACCTCCGCTCCAGCTGTTCATGGTGTATAGTCGGGTTTGCGAGCCTTTTCTTCCCCGGTTTTTACAAATTATGGTCGGACATTCACAACGTCTTACAGCGGAACACCTCCGCTCCCTCTTTTGATGGTGTATGTTCGGGCATTCAAACCTTTTCTTACCCGCTTTTTACCAACTATGGTCGGACATTCACACCGTCTTACAGCGGAACACCTCCGCTCCCTCTTTTGATGGTGTATGTTCGGGCATTCGAACCTTTTCTTACCCGCCTTTTACAAACTATGGTTGGACATTCAAACCTTCTTGCAGCTGAACACCTCCGCTCCCGCTTTTGATGGTGTATAGTCGGGCTTTCGAGCCGTTTCTTACCTGGTTTTTACAGATTATGGTTGGACATTCAGACCTTGCAGCCGAAAACCTCCGCTCCCTCTTTTGATCATACATTGTCAGGCATTCGCACCTTGTCTTACCCGCTTTTTACAAACTTTAGTCAGACATTCACACCTTGCAGCTGAACCACCTCCGCTCCCTGTTTTGATCATGTATGGTCTGGCAATACTACCTTTTCTTACCCGTTTGTGAGTAATTATGGCTGGATATTAACACCTACTTGCAGCCGAACACCACTTGTCCCGCTTGTGATGATGTATGGTCTGGCATTCTAGTCTTTTCTAACACATTTTTCAGCAATTATGGTTTGACATTCACACCTACTCACAGCCGAACACTTCCGCTCCCGCATTTGATGTGTATAGTCGGGCATTCGAATCTTTTCTTACCCGCTTTTTACAAACTATGGTCGGACATTCAAACCTTGTAGCCGAACACATCCAATCCTGCTTTTGATGATGTATGATTGGGCATTCGCACCTTTTCTTACCCGACTTTTACAAACTATGGTCGGACATTCAAACCTTCTTGCAGCTGAACACCTCCGCTCCCGCTTTTGATGGTGTATAGTCGGGCTTTCGAGCCGTTTCTTCCCCGATTTTTACAGATTATGGTTGGACATTCACACCTTGCAGCCGAAAACCTACGCTCCCTCTTTTGATCATACATTGTCAGGCCTTCGCACCTTGTCTTACCCGCTTTTTACAAACTTTAGTCAGACATTCACACCTTGCAGCTGAACCACCTCCGCTCCCTGTTTTGATCATGTATGGTCTGGCAATACTACCTTTTCTTACCCGTTTGTGAGTAATTATGGCTGGACATTCACACCTACTTGCAGCCGAACACCACTTCTCCCGCTTGTGATTATGTATGGTCCGGCATTCTAGTCTTTTCTAACACATTTTTCAGCAATTATGGTCGGACATTCACACCTACTCACAGCCGAACACTTCCGCTCCCGCATTTGATGGTGTATAGTCCGGCATTCAAATCTTTTCTTACCCGCTTTTTACAAACTATGGTCGCACATTCAAACCTTCTTGTAGTCGAACACATCCACTCCTGCTTTTGATGATGTATGGTTGGGCATTCGCACCTTTTCTTACCCATTTTTCAGTAATTATGGGTGGATATTCACACCTTCTTGCAGCTGAACACCTCCTCTCCCGCTTATAATCATGTGTGTTTTGATATTCGAAAATTTTCTTTCATGTTTTCTAGCAATTATTGATGGACATTAAGACCTTCTTGCAGCTGAACACCTCCGCTCCCGCTTTTGATTGTGTATAGTCGGGCTTTCGAGCCCTTTCTTCTCCGGTTTTTACAAATTATGGTTGGACATTCAGACCTTCTTGCAGCCGAAAACCTCCGCTCCCTCTTTTGATCATACATTGTCGGGAATTCGCACCTTTTCTTACCCGCTTTTTACAAACCAGGGTGGAACTTTCACACGTTTTAGTTGCCGAATAACTCCGCTCCCGCTATTGATTGTGTACAGTCGGGTATTTTCACCTTTTCTTACCCGCCTTTTACCAACTATGGTCGGACATTCACACGTTCTTACAGCGGAACACCTCCGCTCCCTCTTTTGATGGTGTATGTTCGGGCATTCGAACCTTTTCTTACCTGCTTTTTACAAACTATGGTTGGACATTCAAACCTTCTTGTAGCCGAACACATCCGCTCCCGCTTTTGATGATGTATGGTCCGGCATTCGCACCTTTTCTTACCCATTTTTCAGTAATTATGGGTGGACATTCACACCTTCTTGCAGCTGAACACCTCCTCTCCCGCTTATGATCATGTACGGTTTGATATTCGAAAATTCTCTTTCATGTTTTCTAGCAATTATTGATGGACATTCAGACCTTCTTGCAGCTGAACACCTCCGCTCCAGCTGTTGATGGTGTATAGTCGGGCTTTCGAGCCTTCTCTTCCCCGGTTTTTACAAATTATGGTTGGACATTCACACCGTCTTACAGCGGAACACCTCCGCTCCCGCTTTTGATGGTGTATAGTCGGGCTTTCGAGCCGTTTCTTCCCCGATTTTTACAGATTAGGATTGGACATTCAGACCTTGCAGCCGAATACCTCCGCTCCCTCTTTTCATCATACATTGTCAGGCCTTCGCACCTTTTCTTACCCGCTTTTTACAAACTTTAGTCAGACATTCACACCTTGCAGCTGAACCACCTCCGCTCCCTGTTTTGATCATGTATTGTCTTGCAATACTCAGCACTTTCTGACTACTCTATCAACTGGTCTAAGACCACAGTTCTGACCATTAACTCTAGGGTCCAGAATATACCTCTGATCACTTTACAGTCAGGAAATATTAGATATTTAGGCATAAACCTTTCCTCCTGGCTCTCAGAGCTAACAAAGCTAAATCATGTGCAATTATTAAAGAGAGTAGAGGACGATCTCTCTCGTTGGAAGTCCTTACCTATATCACTTATGGGGAGAGTTACAACCATTAAAATGATGATACTACCAAAAGTTAATTATTTGTTCTCAATGATCCCCATGAAACCATCTGCTACTTGGTTTAAGTCACTAGATTCATGCATCTCCAAATTTCTGTGGAAAAACAAACCACCACGTATTAGTTTAAAAACCCTACAGAAGACCAAGGACTGTGGTGGATTAGATTTACCTAATTTTCAGCACTATTCCTTAGCCAATAGGTTACAATTACAAACTGGTCTGGGAGCTGCAGGGCCTCTGACTGGAAGTCTCTACAGAGGGTGGTGAGGACAGGGGAGAAGATCACGGGGGCTCCGCTCCCCTGCATCAAGAACATCGCGGACAGACGCTGCCTATCCCGGGCTCACCAGATCCTCTCCGACCCCACCCACCCCAACCATGGACTGTTTTCCCCCCTGGCGTCCGGCAGAAGGTTCCGCAGCATCTCCTGCAGAACGACCAGACTACTGAACAGTTTCTTCCCCCTGGCCATCAGACTGCTTAACGCCACATAACACTCCTCCACCCCTAAACACACACACAGACACTACAAAAACCACCCCCCATGGACATGGACAATACACGCACCTTAGTTAGTCTAGTTTTGTCTTCAACATGAACCTGGGGACTCCTTGGCACTTACTTTACTCTGACTGTGAAATTCTTTTCTAGTTCTCTTAAGTGCAATTGTTATAGTGCAATATTTAATGTTTCTCTTTGCAATAACTCAGTGCAATATTTAATGTTTCTCTTTGCAATAACTCAGTGCAATATTTAATGTTTCTCTTTGCAATAACTCAGTGCAATTTTTAATGTTTCTTTTGACAATTAGTGCAATATATCAATAACTTAGTGCAATATACATGAATATATATATACTTATTTACCCTGCATATAGTTAGCTCTTAGCTCTTAGTTATAGAAAACATATTTATTGTATAGGAATAAGGTCTAGCTCTGTTACACTGGTAGCCAAGTAACGACATTTCGTTGTCAAGATTCACCTTGTGTTTTTTGTGCAAT
Source organism: Leuresthes tenuis (assembly GCF_036924035.1). Lineage (NCBI taxonomy): Eukaryota > Metazoa > Chordata > Actinopteri > Atheriniformes > Atherinopsidae > Leuresthes > Leuresthes tenuis. Next base: position 18,302 of record NW_027325436.1, on the reverse strand, counting down.
GACAATAAAGGAAGTCTAAGTCTAAGTCTAAGTCTAAGTCTAACAATATATATCAAAATGGTTTAAACCTTGTTGTTGTCACAGTTCCTAGAGACGTTGTAATCGTTGAGGATTCTATATTCACCCCCTCATTAGAGGCACGTGTTGCAGATTGATGACACTGAATCTTCTTCTCTGTTCATTGCTGGCATCATTCCCAGCATCGTAAGTGTTTGTGGCATTGTTAGTCTCTTCTTCTGGATCTTGATATCGAGCATCCTTTTGTATTTCTGGTTTGTCAGTCCTCTTCGTTCACCGGAGTCTTCGTCTCTTTGTCCTTGAGTTTGAGGATTTTTTCTTCTTTTGATGCCTTGACACAGTGTGACAGGTGATACCACGTGGGAGATCCTTTAACTTGGACTGCTGTCCCTGTGCTGCGAAATGGCTGTGCTGCTCAAATGGTCTCTCTTTCATCATATACACAGTTATTTATACATCACCTTCCACTGTGAAGCGTTGTCCCTTTTTGTTTCTCTCTTTGTTCTTAAAATGCTGTTATGCATGTCTAAACCAATCCATTGAATTAGATCATTTTGGCAGTAAAGTGATCTACAATGTGCTTGGTCGCAAAGCTGCTCATCTGTGGTAAACAGCTCTTCAGAAAGGCATTCTTCAATTGATTTCACTAATTTTATGTAATAATTTTGTGATTTCCTACAAAACTACACTTCTCCCATCTGTCTGAGTATTTAATATTGTCTGGGTCCCGTTAAAACATGTATTTTTCCCATCTAATTCCTTGTTTGCTTTAAAACAAGTATTCTCCATTTTCTATCCCTACAGTAGTCAACCAGTTTGTATGGAGTACACTGGAGCAACTTGACTGATCAGTAAAACACTGCTTTTGTTGTCACCGCAAGGCTTCCCCCGTCGGTTGTTTCACTGAAACACTACTGAGTTAATATAACTCAACACAGTTTATACACATAACATTCATATACATACTAACAAACAAACAAACAATTATTTATCGCAATTTTGTCATCTCTGTTTGAACGTACACCCAGGTAAATATTCCTGTAGTCTACTCATACCGACTATGGACCCATTCATTGTTTAACTTCACTGTTTTGCAAATCCTAATTGAATATTAAACATTGACATTGAACTTTACTGGATAAGCAGGTCTTCATTGCATTCAGCAGCCTATATGTGAGCAAGCAATTCTTCATTGCACATGCATATGAAAATAGTAAAACAATTCCAATGCATTAGCGAAACCTTCTATATCAGGAGTGTCCATCATGATGCTGGGAATAGAACCTCTTTCCCAGAATAGTTCAACCTTCATTACTCAACTGATCATAACTCTGCAATGAGCACATTTCAAAGTATCATTCCTCTACATGTATTCAAAAATCTATGTGTAAATGTTTAATATTTCTTATATTTGTTGATGTCATTCTGTGTGCATGTGGCCTAAACCCAATCTCTGTGTGGCAATTTTAATTTAAACAAGTTGAACTCTGCCTCTTATCATTTAAAAAAGGTGTGTACCAATATCAACCTTTCTCAGGTAATTACTGATCCTACAAAACCAAACTTAAGAGATCCTTCAAGGTTGTCCCTGATTGGCTCAATCTTAACAAATCAAAGGTAGAAAATCCGCAGTATCTGAACTTGGTGTTAGTTATCACTGCTCAATAGCCTTCATCTGAATTGCAAAAATGAAAACATTAGGTCCACGCTTGGTATCCAGATCCTGAAACATCTCCATGAGCAGGTTTTTTTTTTAACTGATCTGTTGAATAGTTATACTCATGACACTGTTAAAATCCCAGATGAAGATCTAGCACTTGACCATTTTTGTAAATCTTCTAATTCCATAGTTGATAAACACGCCCCTTTTAAAAAGTATAGAACTTAGAACAGGTCTAGTCCCTGGCTTTCGGCAGAACTGTCTTCTTTACCTTTTTTTTTTTTTCCCCTTCTCCTGTTCAGCATTATGGCAGCAGAATTGTAGTCTGAATACCTTTGATGCCAAACAGATTTGCTTTGCCAAGGGAAGTTTTATAAATGTAAAGCTCCCCTTGATGCCCATTTATTTATTTCTGTTTACAATATATGACAAGTAATAGAACTGAACCGGACCGGGGGACAAGGAAAGAAGAAGAGGAAAGAAGAGGAAACAGAACAAAAATAGAAACAAAAACCAGACAACCAGCTGCTACACCTGTAAAAAACAAAACAGACAAGACATGAGGGGAATCCAGCCTTAGCGCCACCAGGAGCACCTGAAAGAAGACAAGCAGAGATAAAACAAACACACAAACAAACAAAAACAAGCACAAGAAGCGGCAATCGCATACAACACAGCTGTGGATATAGATGACCTGAGACGACATGATAATACATCAACTGCTTAGCGACCATGCTACTGGACTAATGAATGTGTGTGTGAGAACATGCAACACCCATGGCACAGGACCTACATGATAACCGTGCTTAGTTATGAGTGTATAAGCGTACAGGGCCACAATCCACAGCCCCCCCAAGCAATCAGAAGCAGGCAGAGAGGGCCACAAGACCCAGGCCACCAGCAGCCCCCACAGAGCACAGAACCCACGAAGCCCACCGCAGAGGCAACCACGCATCCACCCAGAAGACTGCAGAGGAAGCCCCCGGAAAGAGCCCCCATAAGCATAGGGCAGAGGCCCTCCGGGAGCCAGGGGCAACAGCCCACCGACCCCGCCAGGCCCCAGCCGCCCAGACATGGGCCGTGCACTGGACCCGGGCCCCAGGAGCCCGAAATCCCCCAAAACCCCCCGGCAGAGGCCCCACCCAATACCCAGGAGGGCCAAGCGCCCCAGACAGCCACACAGTGGGTCAGCGCCTGCCCCAGCGCCCCTGGCCAAGTGCCCTGGGAGCCAAGACGTGCCCACAGGTGGGTGAAGTCGCGAGCAGCGGGGAGAGGCAACGCTGCCCCCCCATCGGGGGAAGCACAGGCAGGCCAGGCGACAGCAAGTCCCAGATCCAGGCCCAATTATTACCACACACACTTTCACGTCCCATACATCCACAAGTCCTCCCTCCCTCGACTCCGCTGGGGTGTAGTGCAGCGGGCACACCAGGGGGCCAGCAGCCCCCCAGCCACCACAGACCCCGAACCAGCAGAACAATTAATTAATCCTCCTAGCCCCTCCCGCCCCGAGCAGCAACCAGGAAGCAGGGGTGTGCGAAGAAGACCCCTCCCCTCACCCTTCTGGCTCTTCAATATTTTCTAATAGTGAGCAATTAAAATTGAGGGGCAGCCAAACTTGTAGAACTGGGAGCGCGGCCCTCTGGGCAGCTTACATACCCAAAGAGCCCCGCCCACCAGATGCCACTCAGTGTAACCACCCCCCAAGACCTAATGTGTGTGTGTGAGTGTGTTTGATAAGTGGTAATGTCTAAGGTGTAATTAAAACAGGGGCGGGGAACTGCAGAGTGCAACCAAAGGGGACCGCCTACGTGGCCCCATCCACTACACCCCACCGAACACACACGCCCCAAAACCCTTCATGTGTGAGTGTGTGCTGTGTACAGGAGCCTGAAGGAAGAGGGGTATGGGGATATACACCAGGGGAGCTACTCTCCCCCAGAGAGGGCATTCAGGGACTGGCTGCAATAGGCATCCCCGCTACCTGGGAGCCAACACAGGGCAGGAGGGCCTGATGTCCACCAGGCTCGGGGCCTGCAGCAACCATATTCCGGGAGCTACTGTACCCCCAGAAGGTACCCATCCCGCCCCACCCCACTCAACCCAACCCCACCCCGGAGGACCTCTAGAAAAAGCAAACAAACAACAACAAAAAACAAACAAACAAACCATCCGGTCACACCAGTCGCAGCAGCCCGGGCCTGAGACCCACCATCACCCAGGCCCCCCCCCAACAGGGGAAAAGTACCGCCCCCCACCGCACGCCCCAACACCCTGAAAAAAAAACAACCATCTGCGGACACCTTGGAGGTCCCAGAGCAACAAGCCCGGCACCAGGACCTGCACCAACCCACCCATAATGTGGCGCGTCCAGGGCAACCCAGCCCCCCCAGCCCCCCGCAAGCCCCCAAAACTGCCCTCCAAGCCCGACACACAGTCCCCCCCAGCAATGACCAACCCGGTCCCCACGACCCGAGATACCACCAGACGCCCGAAGCGACACAGCCCCACGCAGCACACACCCAACCGCCCAGAGCGACCACTACTATGTGATAAAGCTAATCAGAGGGGACCAGAGAGAATGAAATTCAGCCAATTGATGTTTTGAGGAGGCAGACATTGTTTCCATGCTAATATAATCTAAAAGAAAATTTCTAAACTGGTTAATACACAGATTGTTCTTCGCTTTCCAGTTCATGAGAATAGTTTTCTTTGCGATACATAACACTGTGAGAACCATGTGTGCTGAGTTAATTTCCATGTTGATGTTGTCTAAGTCACCCAGTAGGCACAGTCTGGGGCATGCAGGGATGCTACACTTTAGCCATGTTGATAGGTCCTCACAGACTTCAAGCCAGAACTTCTGGACAGGCGCACAAAACCACAAAGCGTGTGCATAATCATCAGGTGTGTTATCTGTGCAATGTGAGCAGATGTTTGAGTGTGTTAGACCCATCCTGAACATCCTTTGTCCTGTATAGTGTGTTCTATGAAGGATTTTGTATTGTATGGGCTGTAAATTAGGATTTCCAGTCATTCTGAAGGTGTTCAAACATATTTTTGGCCAGAAGCTATGACTAGAAGTGATGGATAAATCTGCCTCCCATTTTGAGGATGGAAGAGACATTGTGTCATCTATCTTAGACAATAATTTATATATTTTTGATAGTAGTTTTGGGGTGCAGATGCTTAGAAATTCTGCTACCCTAGTCGGGAGTTGTAAGTCTGGTTGGTGGAGGATATATTTCTTTGTTATTATAGACTTAAGTTGTTGATATTCTAGGAATTTATTGCTGCCTATCTGATGTTGTGATATGAGCTCATCAAATGAAATAAAATTTCCATTTTGGATTATATGTTCCAGATGTTTGATTCCTTTGATCTTCCACAGAGTAAAGTTTAGCATTTTTTTGTTTTGCAGTATGTCAGGATTGTTCCAGATGGGTGTAAGCTTACACGGGACAAGTGAGGACTTTGTTATTTTAAGAAATTCCCACCAGGCTGTCAGAGAGGTGCTAATGTTAATGCTTTTGAAACATTTGTGATTTTTTACGTTTTGACGAATAAGTGGCAGGTCAGAGATTTCCAGATTATCACACAATGCTTGTTCTATATTTATCCATGGTTCATCTATTGGGCTAGGTTTAAACCATTTTGATATATACTGTAACCTATTGGCTAAGGAATAGTGCTGAAAATTAGGTAAATCTAATCCACCACAGTCCTTGGTCTTCTGTAGGGTTTTTAAACTAATACGTGGTGGTTTGTTTTTCCACAGAAATTTGGAGATGCATGAATCTAGTGACTTAAACCAAGTAGCAGATGGTTTCATGGGGATCATTGAGAACAAATAATTAACTTTTGGTAGTATCATCATTTTAATGGTTGTAACTCTCCCCATAAGTGATATAGGTAAGGACTTCCAACGAGAGAGATCGTCCTCTACTCTCTTTAATAATTGCACATGATTTAGCTTTGTTAGCTCTGAGAGCCAGGAGGAAAGGTTTATGCCTAAATATCTAATATTTCCTGACTGTAAAGTGATCAGAGGTATATTCTGGACCCTACAGTTAATGGGCAGAACTGTGGTCTTACACCAGTTGATAGAGTAGTCAGAAAGTGCTGAGTATTGCAAGACCATACATGATCAAAACAGGGAGCGGAGGTGGTTCAGCTGCAAGGTGTGAATGTCTGACTAAAGTTTGTAAAAAGCGGGTAAGACAAGGTGCGAAGGCCTGACAATGTATGATCAAAAGAGGGAGCGGAGGTTTTCGGCTGCAAGGTCTGAATGTCCAATCATAATCTGTAAAAATCGGGGAAGAAACGGCTCGAAAGCCCGACTATACATCATCAAAAGCGGGAGCGGAGGTGTTCAGCTGCAAGAAGGTTTGATTGTCCGACCATAGTTTTTAAAAGTTGGGTAAGAAAAGGTTTGAATGCCCGAACATACACCATCAAAAGAGGGAGCGGAGGTGTTCCGCTGTAAGACGGTGTGAATGTCAGAGAAATAAAAGGACACCTTCGCTCAAACTCATTTTGACAGGTGACCTCTGACCTCTTATCGATCAATCAAATTAATATGACAGGTGACCTTTGTTTGACATCCGTTTGCTGACATCTGGGGATATGACTTTTGACCTCTTATCGATCGATCAAGCTATTTTGACTTGTGACCTTCGTTTGACATAAATTAGCCATCTGTTGAAGCGATCTAAGGAAGGAAGGGGGTGTTTATGGCTAGGGTTAAGAATGATTACAGCTAAAGTCAGGAGGTTGTGAGAAATATATTAGTTGAATGTTTAAATAAGAGAAAGGGTTAGGGTTAATAGAAAAGGTTAAGTTGTAGAAGCGGTCAGCATTTTAACAGCTTCAAAGACCGGTCCCTGTAAGGTAAAGATGGGAAAATAATTAGATGTGTGGGGTGGGGTATTGTTCGACCCCAGGTTTGAGGGCCAATGGGTGGACAGGGGAGGGGTTTCGAGTAAAGGATAAAAACCCTGAGACAGTCAGTGTGTAGAGAACGACTTTGGGGTGAAAGATAGCTGATTCAAGATGCCGAGGACAAGAAGCAGAGTGAGTGTAGAGGATAAATCTACGCAGGCCCCGGAGAGGACGTGTGCTCTGCGGTCTCTCATTTGTGAGACTCCGGTAACGATAATTGAAGATCAGCCCTTGGTACCAAATGCTCCCAAGAAAAGGATGGTGTTTCTGTGCAGAACGCAGCAACCGCCGCCCGTGTCTCTACGGGAAGAATGGTCACTGGAGCCTTATGGACTGCGGGGAAGATGGGGCTATGTGTTCATGTATGAAACAGGTGACCTCTGTCTGTATCAGCTTGACGAGGGTGGTGAGAAGCCGGGACCTCTGACCACTGTGGGTATGCTAACTTCCAACGACTGGGGAGTGTTGAAACTAGCGATACCGCGTCATAGAGAAGGAGGCAAGGGCTCGGCTGAGGAGGTGTTAACAGTGAAAGAAGAACCCGAAGAAATCCCGGCAACGTCTGCAGCCAAACGGCCGAGACTGGAGAGTCCGAGACTGAGGAATCCTCTGGATGATGCTGAGCTGGCCAAAACAAGGATGGTTTTCACTGCTGTGTGGCAATCGAAAACAGGCGTTACAGGCCGTTGGTTCTTCCGTGCAAGTCACCGGAAATCTAATGAGAATGAAGAGGAGGATCTTTTTGTTCTTGAGTGTCATAACTCTGACTGTGGTGTGTTTAGGACGCTGTTAGCAATACCTCATGCAGCCTGGGTGGAGAAGATGAATGATATAGCGGATCGAGTCTCCACGCTGTTCCGCAGTTGCCAGAACTGGGGTGAGATTCTAGCAGTCAAGAAAACCCTGGCTGTGTAGACCTCCCTCCGCTGAGAACCCTCCTCCTCAACCTCAATAACCACACCCCCTTCAGGTTTATAAGGACACACTCCAGCACAGGTCATACACCGATCAACACGAGGAACAGGATGAGAACTAGCGTCCAGAAGACATTGTGCGAGGAGATCGCTGACCGCGATCTGGAGAATGCTTCTCCGTCGCTATTGATGCATACAGGGACCCCTTCTGCAACATCCACATCACCGCAGTTTGGATCACCAGACAGCGACAGATACTACCTGGAGCCGTATCACCCTCCTTCACCAGCGACTTCGTCTGAGTCTTTCTTCTCCTCCAACTCCTCCTCTTCTCTCGAGATCGAGTTCTCAAATTCGGCGCCTGATGACCGCTGCTTAACGCTCTACCCGATAGGATCCACCGTGGCCGTAACAATGGAGGAAGCTAAATCTAACGAAATGGAGGACTCTCAGCTTCCACCAGGCCAGGGGTCCCCTGCACACACTCAGGATGCCGGAGGAGAGGGTGAGGACGAATTTGATGGATGGGTCCCCTCAGGTTTCATCAAAGTTGTGAAAACTGCAGTGATACACCTCTTGAACGAGACCATCAAAAAATTTATGATTGAATCATGCTACGGGTGTAGTGTCGATCACCCTAGTTTACGCCAACATCAGTGCAAGGATGTCCTCGAGGACGACTTTTTTCATGACCATTACTACACTCTGATGCGGAGACTTTATAATCAACGATTCATTGCTTCCATTCAACATCTTCTAACTGCGCGTAACATTTGTCAAGATAATGCCAGAGTCAGGGCTGTGGCAGAAGCTTACTTGTACGAACTAACTCTGGTAAAACAAATCAACACTTCTATACACGATATGTACGAGCAGTTGATTGGAGAAGATGTAAAGAAATTGCAGCAGCTTCAAACCATGACAAAGTTCTGGGAGGGTTAAAAGAGGGGTGTTACATTCCTTCTTTCCATCAGCCGGATGTGTTTAGACTAATATTGTATTCGTGTGATGTTTTTATAACATTTAACTTTTCTTAAATCCTATATTACTAGCATTCCTGCTTTTTGTGATCATTTGTATATGTGTGTGTATTATTACACATTAGAGAAAAAATAAAAAGTTGAAATATACTTGCGTTTTGTGTTTTCTGTCATTACAAGCCAGAGTTTGTATAAGGTGAGATGGCTGAAACGAGGTTAATGAAAAAGGTTTTCTACGATCCTATCCACCCTGGTAGTTTTGGGGGAGTAGAGAGGTTGCGTAAAACTGTACAGGACGAAACGGGTAAGAAAGTCGCGTGCGAAAAAGTGCAAGACTTCTTATCAGAGCGAGCAAGATGCATATACTCTACATAAACCTGCAAGAATACATTTTCCGAGAAACAGAGTTTTTGTCACCAGCCCCTTAAAACAATTCCAAGCAGATCTCTGCGACATGCAGGCCTTGGCTGAGTACAATGACGGGTATAATTATCTATTAACCGTCATTGACGTGTTTTCAAAAAAGGCTTACGTTCGCACTATGAAGAGAAAAACAGCCGCAGAGGTCGTAAAGGCTTTTGAATCTGTTTTTAGAGAAAGCGAGACCCCTAAAAAACTTCAAACTGATGCGGGGAAAGAATTTTTTAACAAAAAATTTAAGGCATTATTAGAGAACCACAGAGTTGTGCATTTTGCTACTCCGAGCGAGGTAAAGGCATCTGTGATTGAGAGGTTTAACCGCACGTTAAAAACCAGGATGTGGAGATATTTTACTGCTAATAACACACGTCGATACGTCGACGTCCTGCAGGATCTCGTGGAAAGTTACAACCACAGTTACCACACGAGCATCAAAATGAAGCCTGTTAGAGGTGACTCTAGAAAACACCTTTAAAGTTTTTCAGAACCTGTACGGCTCTGCACGCGATCGACGCTGCAAGGACTCAAGGATAAAGTTTAAAAAAGGAGATCTTGTAAGAATATCTAAACTGCGAGGCGTGTTTGACAAGAAATATGAACAAAGTTTTACAGATGAAGTGTTTACAGTGACCGAGCAGCTTGCACGATCTCCCTCTGTGTACAAACTCAAAGATTTTGATGGAGAAGCTATTGAAGGTTCATTTTACGCGGAGGAGATTCAAAAAGTTAAACTGAATAAAGACAAGATGTATCAAGTGGAGAAGATATTAAAACGACGCAACATCAGGGGTGTAAAACAGGTTTTTGTCCGTTGGAAAAACTGGCCTGAGAAATTCAACAGCTGGGTCAGAGCCAGTGACCTTCACGAGGTATAAAGGGGGCCATCGCTACTCCTAGCCCGCTACATTACACCATGAACCGAACGGTAGAGGATGAGGGGTTTTATATCACCCTGCCCTCCAACGCTAGTCTCAACGTCTTTAAGAATAATACCAGTTCCAGTTTCCGCGTGGATTAAGCCCAGCATATCGATTTGGAAGGTTCGTGGCAGGTTGCCTTGACGGAGATTTCTTATCCGTACACATGGCATAACGCCCCCAAGGACCAGGCTTTTTTTGAATGGAGGAAAGCGGGGCTGGAAAATTTCTATCGCCACAATATAGGATGGGGGCATTTCAAGGATTTGAATCAGCTCAAAGCCGAGATTGAGGGTCACCTTAGAAAAATAGGTTCTGATATTTATTTAGTCGTGAACACGGTGGAAAATAGACTCGTGTATCAGGCAGGTGGCCAGTACCACCTGCGTTTTTAATCCACCACTGAGCTACATGCTAGGTGTGGAGCCTGGCAAATGGATCGTATTTGATAAAAGGAGTGCCCCTTACCCGATGGATTTAAAAGCAGGTTTCTACCAGCTTTACTGTTACAGCGATGTGGTTGCTCCTCAGATAGTCGGCGATGCTTATGCCCCGCTCTTGCGAACAGCTAGAGTAGAGGGTAAGTTTGGCGATATAATTACGCATACTTTTAACCCGGTCAACTATCTACCTGTAGCAAAGAGGCATATTGAAAACATCCACATAGAGATTAAAACGGATCAAAACACTCCGGTAAATTTTACTTATGGGAAAACCGTTGTGAGACTACACTTCCGACCCGTGATATCACAACGCGTAATGAAATGATGGTCATTCACTCTAATATCACAGAGAGAGTAAGAGGTAATATATATATATAAAAACGGGTTGATCACAGACTCATTAGTCACTATCAAACAAACGTTCAGTCAGAGGTCACCTCAGTGTCTGTGTCTGTGTCAGGAGGAGGACGACAAAACAAAGCAACATGGTTCAGATAAACATGAGGGATGATCCTCACCGCTTCGTAAACTATTACCAGAACCAGGTCGGAGGTACCCTGCCTGGTTTTTATGGAGCACCTGTAAAGTACGGTCGTGGAATAGGTTCTATATTTTCAAAATTATTTCGCTTCGTAGCCCCCCTTGTTAAAAAAGGTTTTGCTATAGCTAAGCCTCATCTGAAAACAGCAGCTACAAACATTGCCTCAGATGTCATAGGCAAAACCATGAGAAGGATCTCTGGTCCTGCAGAGACGGGAGGACAAGAAGGATCGGGTATCATGGTTCTGTTACGAAGACCAAGAAAGCGGCCGCCGGGTGAACGTGTGAGGAGGTCACAAATAGTGAGGCCGCTCAAATGAAAGAAGTCAGTTGGAAGGATCAAGCCTAAAGGGAGGAAGTCTGCACGGAGCAGGGATATATTTCACTGAATCATAAATAGAGAGAGAAAGAGAGTGAAACATGGCTCTTTTGCATCACAAATCCCCTGAGTGCACCCTGGCAAAACTGGACTTATTTTCAGTCCCTATGACCCAGCTTTCTATCGAGGATAAGATCTACACGGAAATTATGCCTCTATCCGCTATTACTGAGAATGGTCCGATTGAGTATTTTATACCGAGAGATGGTGAAAAGTATCTGGATCTCAACGATACCTTGTTACATCTACGCGTGAAGATCACCAATGCAGACGGCACAAACTTGGCGAACGACGCACCTGTGGGTCTCATCAATTATCCTCTCAATACACTATTCAGTCAATGCGATGTTACTCTGGGTGATAGATTAATTTCACAGTCTAGTGCCACCCACCCATATAGAGCTATGATCGAGACTCTGCTAAACTTTTCTGAAGACACGTTAAAGAGTCAGTTCAGCGCTGGTCTTTATTGTAAAGACACAGCCGGCGCCATAGACTCTATAGTAACCAATAATGGGCCAAACAGAGGGCTAAACCAGAGGGCTCTCTGTACAGCTAATTCCAGAGAAGTACACCTATTGGGCCCCCACCATGGGGATATCTTTTTCTGCGAAAGGCTCCTGCTGAACTCTGTGGATATGAGAGTTAAACTAACCAGAGCCAGTGAGGCCTTCTATCTCATGGGAACCAGAGACTCGACTTACCGATTAATGATATTAGGAGCCTCTCTTTTTATCAAAAAAGTTTCCGTCTCCCCCGCTGTTCGTTTAGGCCACACATCGGCCTTAATGAGAGGAAACGCTCTCTACGCACTGTCACGAGTGAATGTAAAAACATACTCCATCCCTGAAAATTCGAGGATATGCAATCAGGAGAATCTCTTTTTGGGAGCGATGCCTAAATATATTGTTTTAGGTATGGTGCACCACGAGGCATTCACGGGAAGAAGGGACTTGTCACCCTTCAACTTTAAACATATGGATATAGAGTATCTAGCTCTTTGTCAGGATGGTAAACAAGTTCCCGCCAAGGCGTTCCAGCCTCAGTTCAACCAAGGCATTTCAGTCCGGGAATTTTACAATTTGTTCACAGCAACAGGTCGTCATTTAAAAGATCTCCCTCTGAGTATCACACGTGAAGAATTTAACAACGGTTACTCGCTGTTTATCTTTAATCTCAATCCTGGGGAGGATAGCGACGCCTTGTCACCTGTTTCTAATGGGAATTTAAGACTGGAGGCGAGGTTTAGAGTTCCGCTACCTCACACCACAACCCTCATTGTCTACGCATGTTACGATTCCATTTTGGAGATCAACTCAAGAAGACAGGTGCTGGTGGACTATTATTAAAAGAGTAAGCATGAATAACCACTAACTGGAGAGCCTGTTGCACCATCTACTGGGTGACCTATTTTGTGGCGTGTGGGCTAGTGACCAACTCCCCTTGCTCACACAAACGTTTACAAAGCCGGCTTACTTCATTGTGAACACACATCCTTCTCACATGCCTGGGGAGCACTGGCTAGCTCTGACTCTGGAGGAGAACGGTCAAGCCACCTTTTTCGACTCTTACGGGCTACCGCCAGATTTTTCTCACTACCCCTCAGACATTGTGTCATTTCTGAAAGACCGATCCCTGAAGATAACGTACCATAATCGCCAACTTCAGAACACCTTGTCCACCGTGTGCGGTCAGCAGTGCGTTTATTACCTCTGCCACCGGGCGTGCGGAATGTCTCTGCAACAAGTATTATCCTCCTACAGTGACGATGTTCTTAAAAATGATGTGATGGTATCTAACTTTGTGAAAAAATATCATAGATGCATCAGAAAGCACAGTGCTACCTCATTTCATCACGGAGCCTGTTCTTTACAGATGTTCAAAGAGTGCTATAAATTGTGAATGCATGAAAGTGATGACTCTGTAGACTCTGAAAATTGGAATCAATAAAAATTTTTTATTGAGAACAAATGACGGTATCAATTTATTCATTTCTTACAGAAATTTATGGTGAAAAGGTAACCCAGCGCGGAGGTTTTATCTTTTTATGCAGACTATGTTCATCTGCAGCCTCGTCTCGCTCAGCATGTCCAGATCTTAAAAAATGTGGGGAGAGGGTTATTTTCTTCTTCGGTTTTACAGATGGTATTTCCTCTATTCCGCTCGACTCTGTTTTGAGACGACGATATTGTTCACGGGCTTGCGGATTATTCACAGAGGATAAAGGTATGTTCAGTTCATTCAGAAAATTGAGAAAACTTGTCCAGCCTGCTGGTTGCATGGTTTGGGCTTTTCTTTTAAAAGGGAGCAGAAGGTTTTTAAGTAAATCAACCAAATGTGATCCTCTCACAACCTGCCCCTGATAAACAAATTCTCCTCTGGTGGTCCAGCCATTTCTCTCAGATAATTTCCTCAAGATGTATTCACCATTTCTGCGATCGCACTTTTGAAGGATTTTTAATACCTCACTTGCCGTTGCATCCAATTCTAGCTGATCGGGCTCGTGAACACGATCCGTCTCACGGAAATCTGATTCAGGTATTGGATCATTAAGACTATTTCGCTGAAGAGTCACAGTCATCCGCGGCTCCTCCATCTGACCTTGCTTGATTAGGGTGAGGTATCTTTGCAGCAGGGCGTCGTATTTCTTAATTTTTTCATAAGAGGTCATTCCTGAAAACCGTTGTGAGACTACACTTCCGACCCGTGATATCACAACGCGTAATGAAATGATGGTCATTCACTCTAATATCACAGAGAGAGTAAGAGGTAATATATATATATAAAAACGGGTTGATCACAGACTCATTAGTCACTATCAAACAAACGTTCAGTCAGAGGTCACCTCAGTGTCTGTGTCTGTGTCAGGAGGAGGACGACAAAACAAAGCAACATGGTTCAGATAAACATGAGGGATGATCCTCACCGCTTCGTAAACTATTACCAGAACCAGGTCGGAGGTACCCTGCCTGGTTTTTATGGAGCACCTGTAAAGTACGGTCGTGGAATAGGTTCTATATTTTCAAAATTATTTCGCTTCGTAGCCCCCCTTGTTAAAAAAGGTTTTGCTATAGCTAAGCCTCATCTGAAAACAGCAGCTACAAACATTGCCTCAGATGTCATAGGCAAAACCATGAGAAGGATCTCTGGTCCTGCAGAGACGGGAGGACAAGAAGGATCGGGTATCATGGTTCTGTTACGAAGACCAAGAAAGCGGCCGCCGGGTGAACGTGTGAGGAGGTCACAAATAGTGAGGCCGCTCAAATGAAAGAAGTCAGTTGGAAGGATCAAGCCTAAAGGGAGGAAGTCTGCACGGAGCAGGGATATATTTCACTGAATCATAAATAGAGAGAGAAAGAGAGTGAAACATGGCTCTTTTGCATCACAAATCCCCTGAGTGCACCCTGGCAAAACTGGACTTATTTTCAGTCCCTATGACCCAGCTTTCTATCGAGGATAAGATCTACACGGAAATTATGCCTCTATCCGCTATTACTGAGAATGGTCCGATTGAGTATTTTATACCGAGAGATGGTGAAAAGTATCTGGATCTCAACGATACCTTGTTACATCTACGCGTGAAGATCACCAATGCAGACGGCACAAACTTGGCGAACGACGCACCTGTGGGTCTCATCAATTATCCTCTCAATACACTATTCAGTCAATGCGATGTTACTCTGGGTGATAGATTAATTTCACAGTCTAGTGCCACCCACCCATATAGAGCTATGATCGAGACTCTGCTAAACTTTTCTGAAGACACGTTAAAGAGTCAGTTCAGCGCTGGTCTTTATTGTAAAGACACAGCCGGCGCCATAGACTCTATAGTAACCAATAATGGGCCAAACAGAGGGCTAAACCAGAGGGCTCTCTGTACAGCTAATTCCAGAGAAGTACACCTATTGGGCCCCCACCATGGGGATATCTTTTTCTGCGAAAGGCTCCTGCTGAACTCTGTGGATATGAGAGTTAAACTAACCAGAGCCAGTGAGGCCTTCTATCTCATGGGAACCAGAGACTCGACTTACCGATTAATGATATTAGGAGCCTCTCTTTTTATCAAAAAAGTTTCCGTCTCCCCCGCTGTTCGTTTAGGCCACACATCGGCCTTAATGAGAGGAAACGCTCTCTACGCACTGTCACGAGTGAATGTAAAAACATACTCCATCCCTGAAAATTCGAGGATATGCAATCAGGAGAATCTCTTTTTGGGAGCGATGCCTAAATATATTGTTTTAGGTATGGTGCACCACGAGGCATTCACGGGAAGAAGGGACTTGTCACCCTTCAACTTTAAACATATGGATATAGAGTATCTAGCTCTTTGTCAGGATGGTAAACAAGTTCCCGCCAAGGCGTTCCAGCCTCAGTTCAACCAAGGCATTTCAGTCCGGGAATTTTACAATTTGTTCACAGCAACAGGTCGTCATTTAAAAGATCTCCCTCTGAGTATCACACGTGAAGAATTTAACAACGGTTACTCGCTGTTTATCTTTAATCTCAATCCTGGGGAGGATGGCGACGCCTTGTCACCTGTTTCTAATGGGAATTTAAGACTGGAGGCGAGGTTTAGAGTTCCGCTACCTCACACCACAACCCTCATTGTCTACGCATGTTACGATTCCATTTTGGAGATCAACTCAAGAAGACAGGTGCTGGTGGACTATTATTAAAAGAGTAAGCATGAATAACCACTAACTGGAGAGCCTGTTGCACCATCTACTGGGTGACCTATTTTGTGGCGTGTGGGCTAGTGACCAACTCCCCTTGCTCACACAAACGTTTACAAAGCCGGCTTACTTCATTGTGAACACACATCCTTCTCACATGCCTGGGGAGCACTGGCTAGCTCTGACTCTGGAGGAGAACGGTCAAGCCACCTTTTTCGACTCTTACGGGCTACCGCCAGATTTTTCTCACTACCCCTCAGACATTGTGTCATTTCTGAAAGACCGATCCCTGAAGATAACGTACCATAATCGCCAACTTCAGAACACCTTGTCCACCGTGTGCGGTCAGCAGTGCGTTTATTACCTCTGCCACCGGGCGTGCGGAATGTCTCTGCAACAAGTATTATCCTCCTACAGTGACGATGTTCTTAAAAATGATGTGATGGTATCTAACTTTGTGAAAAAATATCATAGATGCATCAGAAAGCACAGTGCTACCTCATTTCATCACGGAGCCTGTTCTTTACAGATGTTCAAAGAGTGCTATAAATTGTGAATGCATGAAAGTGATGACTCTGTAGACTCTGAAAATTGGAATCAATAAAAATTTTTTATTGAGAACAAATGACGGTATCAATTTATTCATTTCTTACAGAAATTTATGGTGAAAAGGTAACCCAGCGCGGAGGTTTTATCTTTTTATGCAGACTATGTTCATCTGCAGCCTCGTCTCGCTCAGCATGTCCAGATCTTAAAAAATGTGGGGAGAGGGTTATTTTCTTCTTCGGTTTTACAGATGGTATTTCCTCTATTCCGCTCGACTCTGTTTTGAGACGACGATATTGTTCACGGGCTTGCGGATTATTCACAGAGGATAAAGGTATGTTCAGTTCATTCAGAAAATTGAGAAAACTTGTCCAGCCTGCTGGTTGCATGGTTTGGGCTTTTCTTTTAAAAGGGAGCAGAAGGTTTTTAAGTAAATCAACCAAATGTGATCCTCTCACAACCTGCCCCTGATAAACAAATTCTCCTCTGGTGGTCCAGCCATTTCTCTCAGATAATTTCCTCAAGATGTATTCACCATTTCTGCGATCGCACTTTTGAAGGATTTTTAATACCTCACTTGCCGTTGCATCCAATTCTAGCTGATCGGGCTCGTGAACACGATCCGTCTCACGGAAATCTGATTCAGGTATTGGATCATTAAGACTATTTCGCTGAAGAGTCACAGTCATCCGCGGCTCCTCCATCTGACCTTGCTTGATTAGGGTGAGGTATCTTTGCAGCAGGGCGTCGTATTTCTTAATTTTTTCATAAGAGGTCATTCCTGACTCATCGAGTATCGCTCTCATTTTATTATCCAAATCATCCTCCGCCGTCTGTCTGAAAGAAGTCTCTGGCTGACTCAAGTGTTTGAACTGATGAGGTGAGATGAGAAACATCTTTTGTGCCGTCCTGAGCGACATCTTATCTTCTAACGATTCCGGCCACTAGATCCCCAATTACGGGTGCAAGAGCCGTTAGGATGGGGAGAATAAACCCTCCTCCTTGACTTTTGAGAGCCAGCTGCTTACGTTTTAAACCGGTTCTCTTATCAGCCAGCAGTCTGATAACTTTCTTTTGCTTTTTCAAACTCCGATACTGGGGAGGGGATAGCTTAATGTTACCCTTTAAAATATTCAGAGCAATCTCACACAAAGTTTTAAGAAAGTCGGATGAACAATGGCCGAGAATGTCCTTACGTTTCTGAGGTGTGGCGTGGTACAGAGCTCGGAGTAACGGAGCATTCTTTTTTATACGGGCTGACATGATAAATTACTATGCTTTCGGAACATAGAACACTGGCCACTGACTAGGAAGTAAACACGTTCTCAGTCTGTATTGTTCTGGGCATGAGTGGGTCAGGTCGACGATTAAATACCCGTGCGGCTCTCTGGTGGCGTCCTCAAAGCTCTCCAGAAAAATAGCTTTCTCTGAGGGGAAGATTTGACAGGCTAGTATATTCACCTGCAATCTATCTCTGGGATTCTTAAACAGCACCAGGTAGTTACTGTTCAGGCTGATGGTGCGACTGTATTTCCCTTGATGAAATACATTTTGAGTCAACATCATGACACTCATATTTCTGTGATGTCTGTACTGTGTGAAAATTTTTACCACTTCAGGATGGTCTGAAGCCTGAAAAATGACATCGTCCAGAATAACCAAGTGCTTACAATCAGGAGGGAACAGATTTTCATCTTCAAAAGATTGAGGCAATCCTTCCACAAATTTGATGTTTTTATTCAACCGCTGCAGTTCAGCATACAATGGTTGGAAAGAGGTATAAATCCAAACAATATTATCCGGTACAACATCCATCACATGGTTACACTTTTTTAAAACACTTTTAACAAAAAATGATTTTCCACATCCGC